>NC_085095.1:1498956-1583067 GCF_963422355.1 Corticium candelabrum | reverse complement strand
TCTCTCTCTCTCTCTCTCATATATTTGAAATAAATCTTCAACGTAGATACAGAATATGATCTAGAACCATCAAGACGGTCGCTAAGCAAAACTACCATACGCTATGTAGACACAAATACAACCTCTACTCTACATCAACACTAACACGCAGAGAATTAACTCTCTCTCTCTCTCTCTCCTCTCTCTTTATTAACAATACTTCTCATCAAATACAGAAACGTTAGCATACATATAGGCTAAAGTGAAATAACTACAGGTAAACAAACTACGATAACTCTACGTTCTAATTACAAGAAAACAAACAGGAAATCTACGTTAAGTCTACGCCAAAATGGCGAACAGTAACTCTATTCTATGTGTTTTGGCCTTGATGGCTGCTGTCTTCCGATGATGGTATCGACCTTGTTGGACAGGATCCTTGCATTGCCTTTTTGTAAACAAACCGACAGACGGCGTCGCCACTCGTTTAGAAACTCTTCTGGTGAGAATCCTGCTAACGGTGCTGCTAATCTTGACACTTGCTTCAGTGTCTCTCTTGCTGACCCTCCCAAACGACCAAATACTTCCAATGAGAATGGGCGAAATAGATAGCCTAGATCAGTAGACATTTGCAAATATATGTTGTTCTTGATACGGTCTCGTTCTGCTGCTGCAAACCCTGCTGTTGTACAACTTCGACCAATATAATTCTGAGCCAAGGATGAGCGATGGCTATGTCCAGCAATAGCTTCTTGCCATTGTCGAAGTCGTACACAGCAATGTCTGGACGTTGTTTGCCTTCAAATTGTTGGTTAGTTCTTTCCTGCATCGCAAACCAACTGATGATAACATCTGATGTACACTGTCTAAGACTCGATCGTGTCGATGAATAGCACCTCCTCTCCACCTGCATGTAAGAAGATGGTATCCAAAGTTATCAATTGGCTCTCCGCACTGTGCAATACAGCTGTCTTGCTCTAAGAGCTGGCAAAGACCCACCAAGTCGCAATAAAGAAGCCATGCAAAATTCTGCATGCTCAATGTGTAATCCTGCGAACTAGGCAATTGTGTCTAGCCAGCAGCCAGCAGTAGGTTCTCCACAGCTGATCACTCTGGCCATGTCTTTCTTAGATTGACAGTCCTCGCAAGAATTGATGAAAATTGTTGTCTTTCAGTTTGGAGTTTAAATGAGACTGGAGCTTTCTTGGATGATTCGGCAAATCCTTCAAAGATAAAATCAGTTGCTTTGTTGTTTCACAGGAGCTATGAACTTCAAGTAAAGTCTTATCCAAGTGAATACCAATACTTGAACTGTTGTTGACAGAGCAATCTCATCGCACTATGTAAACTAATATGATCACAGATAGCAATCATTCTTTGGTCTCTCAATGGAAGATGGTGAAGGCTACTAGCCCAAGCACCCAAGAAAGCCACTGAAGCTGTGGAACTAGATTTTGTAAGACTAAATCCACCTTGACTAATTGGTAACGATAGTTGCCGTATCTCTTGAACAGATAGCTTGCACCCTATTATGGCCTCAAAAGTATTAATGATGGTACAATCAAACTCTGTCGCTGCAGTATCTATAACTAAAGGAGGAATACAACGTAGCAGGTGCGATATCTTTGGTATTCCACAGTAGCGTAAAAGCAATGACGCTGTCTGTGCGTCGTTCAATCCTGGAAGCTTAGATAGAAAAACTTTTGCAGAATCTACTTGTTTGAAACAGACATCTTGAACAAAGGACTTGTGATCAATTGGGCTTCCCAATACAACAATGCCATTTTTCTTTACAGGAACTCTCTCTCTCTCCCCTCTCTCTCACTCCTCTCTCTCTCTCTCATATATTTGAAATAAATTTTCAACGTAGATACAGAATATGATCTAGAACCATCAAGTCAGTCGCTAAGCAAACTACCATACGCTATGTAGACACAAATACAACCTTTACTCTACATCAATACTAACACGCAAGAATGAAACTAATTTGCGTAAAATCGATACTGTAATGTCTTGCTTCGATACTGTTTATCGAATTAGGATCTATTGGAGTCTGTCCTATAATTGCTGCAATCTTGTTATGTATCATATCTGCATTTCCTTTCTGAAGGCAGACTGCCAATCGACGACGCCAATAGTTTGCAAAGTCACCGTAAGACATGTCCAGTGCTGCTGGCGCGAGACTGGCAGCCTCCTTCAAAGTGTTAACACTCTCAGCACCCCAACAGCCAAACACTTCCAATGCAAAAGGTCGGAACAAGTGTCGTAGGTCTATTGCTGCAGACAGATACTTGATATTCTTTGAGCGCTCTTTTGAAGATGCAGCATACCCTGATATTGTTTTGCTCGAACATGTCGTATAAACTGTCCGATAAATGGTTATGGCGGTGTATAGGGCCTCCTCCCCATTTACAAGTCAAGAGATGGTAGCCATACAGATCAACTGAACTGCTCTCTCTCTCTCTCTCTCTCTCCTCGCTCTCCTCGCTCTCTCTTCGCTCTCCTCGCTCTCTTTCCTCTCTCTCTCTCTCTCTCTCTCTCTCCTCGCTCTCTTTCCTCTCTCTCTCTCTCTCTCTCTCTCTCTCTCTCTCTCTCTCCTCTCTCTCTCTCTCTCTCTCTCTCTCTCTCTCTCCTCGCTCTCTTTCCTCTCTCTCTCTCTCTCTCTCTCTCTCTCTCTCTCTCCCTCTCTCATGTATTTGAAATAAATCTTCAACGTAGATACAGAATATGATCTAGAACCATCAAGACAGTCGCTAAGCAAACTACCATACGCTATGTAGACACAAATACAACCTTTACTCTACATCAACACTAACACGCAAGAATTAAACTAATTTACGTAAAATCGATACTGTAATGTCTTGCTTCGATATTGTTTATCGAATTAGGATCTATTGGAGTCTGTCCTATAATTGCTGCAATCTTGTTATGTATCATATCTGCATTTCCTTTCTGAAGGCAGACTGCCAATCGACGACGCCAATAGTTTGCAAAGTCACCGTAAGACATGGCCAGTGCTGCTGGCGCGAGACTGGCAGCCTCCTTCAGAGTGTTAACACTCTCAGCACCCCAACAGCCAAACACTTCCAATGCAAAAGGGCGGAACAAGTGCCCTAGGTCTATTGCTGCAGACAAATACTTGGAATTCTTTGAGCGCTCTTTTGAAGATGCAGCATACCCTGAAATTGTTTTGCTCGATCCGATGTTATGCAGTGCCCAGGGATGAGTAACTGTCATGTCCAACAGCAACTTTTTGCCTTGAATATAGTCTCTCTCTCCTCGCTCTCTTTCCTCTCTCTCTCTCTCTCTCTCTCCTCTCTCTCTCTCTCTCTCTCTCTCTCTCTCTCTCTCTCTCTCTCTCTCTCTCTCTCTCTCTTTCTCTCTCTCTCTCTCAGTGTCATTTTGGAGTGCTTAAACCATTTGCATCACTACAGGAAAGTTAACTCACTAAAACTAACAATGGTACACCACAATAAAGTCAACAAAACACAGCACTGGAATTATTCAAACCACTACACTACGAATAATTATCTTCCCACGCAGTTCTTTATGGTACATACATGTAGTTTTCAGCTATGGAAGCAGGTCACCTGGAGACTCTTCCTGATTTGGTGGTGACCTTTTGTTGGCAGTCTTTAGGCGTCTCCTGTGGCGTTATTGACTCTATTGTTTAGAGCATGGTTAGCTGTCTGGTCGAGGGTGTCTGCATGCTCGCTTTTGTTCTCTGTTTCTTGTGTACTTTTGTGTTCAGTCGTATTGCTTGTGGTTGCAAGTGCTGACATTGTCCACATCTCTGCTGCTTCATATTGATTTGCGACTGATTGCGGCGTAGTATCCGTCCTCCATAACACGAACCAGGTAATACCTGGGTGTGTTGTGATGTGCAACTACTTGCACTGGCACCCAAGTTCCACCTTCTCAAATGCAGACGTTTTCTACTGAAATAAGTGGGGTGCTGCAGCCCTAGATCTGTCGTTAAAAGCATGTCCCCGGTTGCTTTGCCAGCTTGTCTCTGACTTCTTGCTTTTGCCATACATAAGGCTGTAGTGTCTTTCTGTTGACAGCAAGTTGGGAGCGTAATTTTCTGCTTTGCAGCAGCTCTGCTAGTGATGGTAGCCCGTCTCCAATTGGGGGGGGGGGGGGGGGGGGGTTCTGAGTGCTCTCAGTACGTCAGAGAGAGAACGGCCGTCAGCAAACATCTTTCTCTTTGTTTTCTTTGGCATTTGTATGCTTTGCTCAGCTTGACCATTGCTTGATGGGTACTCTGGGCGTGATGTGACATGCCTAACGTCGGAAGTCTGCGCATGCTAACTGTGGCCCATTGTCGGAGATGACTTCTTCAGGAACCCCGTAGTTGGCAAATTGTTCATCCATCCGATTGCGGTCAGTAACAGAACAGCGATAGTGAATACAATAAGAGCAAACGCGATTCTTAAAGCGTGTACTTAGAAAGACAAACTCGTTTCGGCAGGTTGCGCTTGAACAGGTTTTTTCGAAAAAGAACAACCGCCATGCAGAAAACCAAACTTTACCACAACATTCGAGAATTCCTCCCTGAGTTGTGATCCGACGCAATACATGATAATTTATTTGGTTAGGCTATAAAGCTGCAAACCCTCATCTAGACACAAACGTGAAAATCACAGCTACTATATAGTGACTAGAAAAAGAGATGAAGGAAAGAATAGACGAGAGAGCAGGGACTTATAAGCAATTTACCGTCGCAAAAAACCTTGAACTTAATTAAGACTCATCAGCACTAGTATTGAAGGTCTTTCCCATTTGGCAGACGACTTTGAATGTAAAGCAAAACATCTCAATATCATTAATCACGATGGCAATAGAACAGTTTCATGCCATTGACCATTCGCTTTCTAGTGATTTCACTTGCAGTTTGCATAAACATATTACATTTTGATTAGAATGAAAACAACTGACATACAATTTGAAAAGTGTAAATCTGTATATTCTAAAGTGCAACACTTCAATAACGCTATTACATATCAACTACTGATAAATAACAAACAACATTCACAGAATTATTAGCAAGCATTATCAGTCATATTCTTCATCAGTTGCAGTGGCACGCTTGGGGACTGAGAAAGATATGGGTAAAACTTCGTACATGTCCATCCTGGTCAATATACTCAACATCAACAGGTATTTTGGTAAATTCAATTTTGACTGGATTGTTGTGCCCGTGGTATCGTTTAGGAACACAGCATGGACTCAGCTCTTCACAGTTCATCCCTTTGTTTTCACAAGCTTTAACCAAATTCCGCATTTGCAATGCATAATTGTCATTGATCACGTGTCCGCCTGTCTTTTTGTCATGTTCAATACACCGACCGGAGCAGTAGGAGATGTTAAAGTTATTGTTGTGGATGGGAGCAATCATTTTAGGAAAGCTTCTGAGTCTAGTCCAGTTAACGTTTTCTGTCCAAAATGTTTTGTTTTTCAGTGCACATCCTTTAGAAATTGCCACAT
Organism: Corticium candelabrum; assembly: GCF_963422355.1. Classification (NCBI taxonomy): domain Eukaryota; kingdom Metazoa; phylum Porifera; class Homoscleromorpha; order Homosclerophorida; family Plakinidae; genus Corticium; species Corticium candelabrum. The sequence continues at coordinate 1,577,601 of NC_085095.1, read as the reverse complement.
CTGTTTTTGTTGAGTGAATAGGCTCTTCAGTAGGCAAAGGCTTTCCATTCCCATACGTTGAGAACCCAAGAAGAGTCACCAAGAGAAAAGCTAAACACTTGACGAAAGTCATAGACAAAATTTGTATTGCAAGCAGTTTTGAAGTCTTCCCGTTGTTGAATCTGTCTAAACTCGAGTTTGTCAGACGTTTATATAGACATGTTCGATAGCGCTCTTTTTGAATATCCTGTTCAAACACATCAGTCACCTTTGACCGATGCTTTGGTAAACATGATATCACCAGCGACAGAATGATTGATGTACAAGCTAGATCAATGTACCCGATGTGCGTCCAAATTTTCCCTGCCCTATTTGCTAGTTCTAACAGGCGCAACTGTTTGATTAGCCAGTCTTTCTCGATCATCAGAAGTGATGAATAGGTCTACCGTGCGAGAAAGTGATGAGACGGTCTGAGTACACATCCGTTCGACGAGTGTGACAGCTAACACATACCTAATACCAACTCAGACCCGTGCAAGAGCGACTCAAAGATAATTTCTTCCGGCATTACCTCCTGTACTCGTGCAGCGGGTATTCCAACGTTCCCCGCGTACGAAATTACCTAATGCTTTCGCCTGTTTTCTTTGAAGTTTGACGTGTGCTTTACTATGGTATCCTACCCTTCGTATGTACCTGCAAACTAAAAGGCATGCAAGCATACAGTCTCCAACAGTTACTACCGGTAATTTCCAGGTGACAACCGCAATCTGGGAACTAGAGCAAGCAGATGGAGGATTACTGGCCGTACGTCCGGAAAAATAGTAGCAGTTCAATCTATAGTATACACTACAAAGATGGCAGACAAGTAGGGCAGTCACTGGGTGATCTTGATCTTGCAATGATCGGCAAGTGATTGTAGTGACGGAAACCATAACCAGACAATATGGTAGCATCACTATCTAGTTACGAAAACGAGCATCTGGCATGTACCAGGCAACGTTTGTCTCCGAACTGTCTACAACGTTTATCACATCACACTTTTACAAGACTGCTGCTCTTCTCAACGGTGACTTGGGTAATAACCATTGCCTCACCGGTTAAGGCAGAAGAACAATTTGATCGATAGACAGATACTGAGTGAAAGGGGGCTATATAGCTGGCACAAATCTTGTTCAGAGACATTAGCTCCAGTTTCAAAATTGATAACGGATTGAGCGTAAACACAATCATAAACAGTGTTATACCCAGGAATGTATCTCAACCAGTGTAAGAACTGGATGAAGAACAACCCCTCAAAATACCATAAAAGGCACGTCATCTAATCGATGCCTAATACTCCCCATGCTTTCTGTCATACCTCGTATGCTTGACAGAAATATCGAATCCAAGGCAAACCAAACCGAACTACCCAGAAAACGGTTGTGTACCATTTTGTAGGCGCCCGTATGTAGAGTTTTGACCTGCTTTTCATACCTAACGCATCTAGAGTGTCCGCTCGTTTATCATTACAAGTACACATGTAAATGTCTTGTGGGTCTTCCAGAGATGTCTGAGCGACGGTGTCGGAAAAGCTGCTGTCAACGTTGTCTCTGGTTTCGTTGTCTCCGTACGGCACTATTAGTTGCCGTGAACGTTCATTCATTTGTTCTGCTTCTGCCGGGTCTGCCTCTTCTCGTGTAGTGAGTAGTCAAGGCACGTTAACCGATCTCAAATGATTTGCACGGTGTATTCGCATTCGGTAGCAGCTTATTCTTTACTCTTCTCTTGACATCAGGTTTGATTAAATCCATTTCTATTTCTCAAGTTCGTCCAAACTTGAGCTGTGCTGAACTTTGTTCAGTCGCTGTGGTGTGGAGCCGTGCGGCAGGCCATAGAAAACCGTTCAGTCTGCATGTTTTGGGTCGGAACAAAAGAATGGTCGGCTTTGAGTGCGTGTTTAAACTCCTCATTAGCCGTTCAGCCAGGCCATTATAGCGACAGTGTCGTAGGGCGCACCTCTCACGTGACGAGGCCGTTTTCCTCGGCGATAGTCTGGAAATGCGGCGACATAATTTACTCCGGAATTGCCATCCAAGACAAAGGTCTTCTGCTGTTGTGCTGGGCGTTTTCTACTTCGGCCATTTTGAGAGCGCGTCCACAACTACCACGAATATGCATGGTACCTTGAACGGGTATCGCAAATTTTGTGGATATACCTTGACACGAAATCCATTGATACTTCCATTTGGCAATGGAGCGCGTACCGGTTCTGCTGCTGTTTCCTGACATCCTCTACACTGTCTACCTCATTCGTCAAGGTCTCTCCGTTGATGTTTTTCACCACACATAGGACTAGACGAAAGCTTTCATTTTGACCATCCAAGGATTCACACGTAAATCGTTTCAGTGATTGTTGACCGTAGTTTAGAAGCGACAGCTACTCGGTAGCTTCACGAAAGGACTGCTTTGTGTGTTGCCAAAGCACCCCTCTTACGTTAGAAAGGAAGACGGTTGCTGTTCTCTATTATCTGCCAGCACTTTTAGACAACGGTCATGACTTTAGTCAATTGTGGGGTAGTAGGAGTGACTCGACGGATTTCTTTAATAGCCTCCATGTACTGAAAAACTGCCTATATGTTTGAATAAAACATACTTTTGTTATCAGCGTCGTCTAGCTGATTAGCCTCATGTTACTGTGGTGGAAAACATGTAATCCGTTGCAGTTGGAGTAATTTTCCATGCTCTAATACTCACTCTGGTATGAGAAATTGCCTAAGAAAGAACGCCAACATTGTCGTCTAGCTGCCGCTGTAACCGGCACCTTTTGCCGGGGTCCATTATATAACGCAGCGGTTTATTGTTGTCTGTTATCAAGGTGAACTGGCGAACATCTAGGTAGAGCTAAAACGGTTTGAATCCTCAAAGAGTATCAGGCCTTCCTCGTTCTATCTGTTCATATCTCTCTGTCATAGTAAGCTACGTACCTTAGTACCATAGTAAGCGGTACAAGTAACATAAGTGCGTGTGTCCAAATTATAGTATTGAAGTAAACGGCCAAATAGCAGAGCTGATTGAGATCAGATGCGGGCAATGCTCGTCCAGTGGACGACTCTCGGGTCCCCTTTGAAAGAAAAGAGCGACACTCGACGCATGGCTTGGCAACACGCAAATGAGAAAACGCGCGAAAAAATTTAAGGCTGGCATCGGGAGTCAAACTCCAAGCGAATGGACCGTCAGTGATGTTGGACACGCAGCAACGTTCTTGTAAGCCACGACGACCTCGAGTGTAGAATATCCGGGTGTTCCTTGTGCGATTAATATTTCAAAGCGCCGCGGCCAAAGAAATGTGGTGCCTGGCTAGAACGTAACACTCCAGCTACTAAAAAAAACAGAAAAAAAACAATTACGACAAGTGACGCACACAAACCGTGCGAAAACCGGATTAACGTAGAGCTGATGGTCAACATCCGAACCTTTACTACATTAAATATTCAACCCGATAGGTAGCTCGTTACACCGACGATCCGAACTGCCAACGTTCACGACAGTGTTGTTTATCAGGACAGTCATGTTTGCAATTTAAGCTTTAAGTCGTGAAACAGACCTGGCTAGGCACAAAGCAGAGGTCTATGCGCAACGAGGAATAGAATACCTGCTAAAATAGCAATCGTCGTAAAAAGACTAACGACTGTGAATTACGGTCCAATCTCAGTTTACTATTGGCGTTCATCCCTTCACCTTTCATCCACACACCTCGTCCCAATGCCGTGACATTGACACCTGTAGATTGAAAGATATCAGGAAACTCGTGATGGCGTGTGCTGTGCACGTGAATGGCTGTGCAAGAGTTATCCTGTGCACTAACTTTATATGTTCTCACTGAAACTCACAACAATATATGTTCTCACGAGAGCTCGGCAAGCAACATTTGTTCATGTTGCGCACGTGGCAAAATATAAATTTAGTCTTTAATACACATCTAATAAACGATCTATTGCAAAAACATTTAACATATAAACTATTTTGACATTAAATACTGTCAGTGTAGATGTTTAGTAAAATTACATTTTGTGTGGAAAGTTGGTAATCCCATTGCAGTTTGAGTTGCACGACCACCGCCTGTGCCAGTTAGCAATTACATAGCAATTAGCGCGTGTTAATTACGTGTGGCGGATCATGTGTGGCATAGGCTGCCGCGTTTCCGATGTACGCTTCATACGAAGATTGCGATCAGTAATAGAACAGCGATGGAAAATATTATAAGAGCAAACACAGACGACGATTCTTAAAGTGTGTACGTAGAAAGACAAACTCGTTTACGCGAGTCGCGCTTGAAACACGTTTTTTCGAAGAAAGAACAACCGCCAGAAAACTGAAATTTATCGCAATATTTGGGAAATTCCTGTCTGAGTTGTGATCAGACGCAAATACACGATAATTTGATTAGGCTATAAAGCTGCAAACTCTCATCAAGACCAAAAGTGAAAATCGTGCACAGCTACAATACTGACTAGAAAATGAGATGAAAGAAAGAAAAGACGAGAGAGTAGGGGTTTATAGGCAATTTGCCGTCGCAAAACCTTGCACTTAATTAATTAAGTGTCATGACCACTTATCTAGTAATAGTCTTGACTATTTTTTACCCTTACAACTGCAGCAGCAATTTTGGAAAATTTGGCAGACGAGTTTGAATGTAAAGCAAAAATCTTAATATCATTAATCAAGGTTCGCAATAGAACAGTTTCATGCCATTGACTATTCGCTTTCAGGTGAGGTTGCAGTTTGCATAAACATATTATATTTTCATTAAAATGAAAACAACTGGCATACAACTTGAAGAGTGTAAGTCTGTACATTCTAAAGTGCAACACTTCAATAACGCTAATACATATCAACTACTGATAAATAACAAATAACATTCACAGAATTATTAGCAAGCATTATCAGTCATTTTGTCATCAGTTGCAGTGGCAGACTTGGGGACTGAGAAAGATATGGGTAAAACTTCGTACATGTCCATCCTGGTCAATATACTCAACATCAACGGGTATTTTGGTAAATTCAATTTTGACTGGATTGTTGTGCCCGTGGTATCGTTTAGGAACACAGCATGGACTCAGCTCTTCACAGTTCATCCCTTTGTTTTCACAAGCTTTAACCAAATTCCGCATTTGCAATGCATAACTGTCATTGATCACGTGTCCGCCTGTCTTTCTGTCATGTTCAATACACCGACCGGAGCAGTAGGAGATGTTAAAGTTATTGTTGTGGATGGGAGCAATCATTTTAGGAAAGCTTCTGAGTCTAGTCCAGTTAACGTTTTCTGTCCAAAATGTTTTGTTTTTCAGTGCACATCCTTTAGAAATTGCCACATCTGTTTTTGTTGAGTGAATAGGCTCTTCAGTAGGCAAAGGCTTTCCATTCCCATACGTTGAGAACCCAAGAAGAGTCACCAAAAGAAAAGCTAAACACTTGACGAAAGCCATAGACAAATTTGTATTGCAATCAGTCTCGAAGTCTTCCCGTTGTTGAATCTGTTTAAACTCGAGTTTATCAACGTTTATATAGTTTGTTCGGTAACGCTCCTTTTTGGGTATCCTGTTCAAACACATCAGTTACCTTTGACCGATGATTTGGTAAACATGATATCACCAGCGACAGAATGGTTGATGTGCAAGCTAGATCAATGTACCCGATGTGCGTCCAACTTTCCCCTGCCCTATTCACTAGTTCCGACAGACTCAAATGTACTAGTAGCTAGTCATTCTTGATCATGAGAATTGATGAATAAGGTCTACCGTGCGAGAAAGTGATCAGACGGTCTGAGACACATCCGTCTGACGAGTGTGACAGCTACCACACACCTAACACCCACTCAGACCCGTGCAAATGCGACTCAAAGATAATTTCTTCCGGCAATCTCCTGTACCCGTGCAGCGGGTATTCCAGCGTTCCCCACCTACGAAATTAGCTAATGCTTTTATCTGTTTAGGTGCATAACCTTTGAATTTTGACGTGGGCTTTACAATGGTAACCTATCCTGCGAATCCACCTGCCGACTAAAATGCTTGCAAGTATACAGTCTGCGACAGTTACTAATTTCCACGTGACACCCGCAATCTCGATACTAGAGCATGCAGAGAGAAGAGTTACTAGCCGTATGTGCGAAACCATAGAGGCAGTTCAATCTATATACATTATACAGATGGCAGACAAGTAGGGCAGTCACTGGGTGCTCTTGATCTCGCAATGACCAGCAAGCGATTATAGAGATAGGGACGAAGACCATAGTCAGACAATATGGTAGCATCACTATCTAGTTACGAAAACCGAGCGTCTGGCATGCGTGCAGAAAACGTTTGTCTCTGAACTGTCTACAACGCTCATCACATCACAGTCTTACAAGTCGGTTGCTCTTATCAACGATGACTTGGGTACTCAGCCTTGCCTCATTGGTTATGGCAGAGAAACAATACGATCTATAAACAGACACTAAGTGAAAGAGGAATAGCTAGCACAAATCTTGTTCAGAGACATTCGCTCCAGTTTCAAAATGCATAACGGATTGAGCGTGAACACAATCACAGACAGCGTTCCGCCCAGGAATTTATCTCAACCCCCTAAGAACTGGATGAAGAACCACCCCTCAAAATACCAGATAACGCCCACAAAACTACGTCATCTAATTGATATCTAATACTCCCCATGCTTTCTGTCATAGTTCCTATGCTTGCAAGAAAAATTGAATCAAGGCAACCCAAACCGAACTATCCAGAAAACCGAAAACTTCAAGTGTGTTCGATTTTGTAGTCGCTGTCCGTCTGAAGAGTCTTGAGCTGCTTTCCAAATCTAATGCATCTAGAGTGTCCGCTCGTTTTGCATTACAGTATACACGTACATGTACATGTCTTGTGGGTTTTAAAAGCGATGTCTGAGCGACAGTGTCGGAAAAGCTGCTGTCAAACTTGTCTCTGGTTTCTTTGTCTTCCTACGGTACTATTTGTTGCCGTGACCGTTTATTCATTTGTTCTGTTTCATCCGGGTCAGTATCTTGTCGTCGGCTCTGTTCTAGTGAGTAGACATGACACGTTAACCGATCTCATATGATTGGCACGGTCTATTCTAATTCTATAGCAGCTTATTCTCCACTCTTCTCTTGACATCAGGTTTGACAAGTCCATTCACGTTCTCAAGTTCCGTCCAAACGTGAGCTGTGCTGGACTCTGTTCAGTCACTGAGTGTGTATCATGAAGCCGTGTGCTAGGGCCGATAGATAACGGTCCCGTCTGTTTTGGGTTGAACAAACGTATGGTCGGCTTTGATCACTAGCCATTCAGCCAGGCCATTAGCGGCAGTGTCGTAAATCGCACCTCTCGTATGATGAGACAGTTTTCCTCAGCGAAAGTCTGGAAATGCTGCAACATAATGGTGGCCAGTTATCTGATGCAATTTGCTCCAGAATTGCCATCCAAGACATAACGGGGTTCTGCTGTTGTCTGCTTCGGCCATTTTCTGCACGCGTCCACGACTACCACATACATACGTACATGGTTCCTTGTACGGGCACCGCAAATTCGGCGTATATACGTTGACATGGAGTCGATGAATACTGCCATCTGGCAGTGGGTCGCGTACTGGGTCTGCTGCTGCCTCCTGACACCTTCTACACTGTCTAGCTCACTCTTCAAAGTCCCAAGATGAAAGAAGTGAAGCGTTTCGGCGATTGTTGACCGCAGTAAGGGACAGCTACTTGGGAGCTCCACGAAATGACTGTCTTTTGTGTTGCCAACTCAGTCCTCTCGTGGTAGGAAAGACTCTCGCCATTCTCTATCATCTGCCAACCCTTTCGACAAATGTCACAACTTTAGACAATGGCGGGTTAGTAGAAGTGATTCTATGGATGTCATGCCCTGCACTTACTGAAAGACGGTCTATATATTTGAATAGAACATAGCTTCGTCATCCGTTTCGCCTAGTTGATCAGCCTTATATTCCTGCCGTTGCAAACTTGGCAAGCCATCGCAATTGGAATAAAGCCCCATGCTCCTATACTGAATGTGACATGAGAAATCGCCCAAGAAAGGACTGCTTTGTGTGTTGCCAAAGCATCCCTCTTACGTTAGAAAGCAAGACGGTCATCATTCTCTATCATCTGCCAGCACTTTTGGACAACGGTCATGAGTTTAGTCAATTGTGGGGTAGTAGGAGTGACTCGACGGATTTCTTACCCTCCGTGTACTGAAAAACTGCCTATATGTTCGAATAAAACATACATTCGTATCTGCGTCGTCTAGCTGATTAGCCTCATGTTACTGTGGTGGAAAACATGTAAACCGTCGCAGTTGGAGTAATTTTCCATGCTCTAATACTCACTCTGGTATGAGAAATTGCCTAAGAAAGAACGCCAACATTGTCGTCTAGCTGCCGCTGTAACCGGCACCCCCTTGCCGGGGTCCATTATATAACGCAGCGGTTTATTGTTGTCTGTTATCAAGGTGAACTGGCGAAACCCTAGGTAGAGCTAAAACGGGTTGAATCCTCAAAGAGTATCAAGCCTTCCTCGTTCTATCTGTTCATATCTCTCTGTCATAGTAAGCTACGTACCTTGACGCTTATGCGATTGGTCTCTTTTGTCCATCTAGTGTCTAATGTGAAACTGTGGCCTCTAATGCTTAAAATGAGATGTCGCACGCCACATTAATTTCCAAGTCAGGAAATATGAATCGGCACCTAATCTTAAACAGCATGCTTTTGAAGCTCTTCTCTCGTTCGGTCCCCACGTTCACTTTGCGTCGTTTCCTGCGCATGCATGTTGCAACCGAGTGTAAGAACTTTGCATATTACTGGACCTCATCTAAAAGGACCGTATCTAGTTGTTCAATATTCGTCGGTTTGGGCATCTGTGCAACAGCACGCATTTTCTAGCACTTTGATAGAACCCTGCTTCAGAAAATTATCTAGGTGGTCGCAGTACACTCAACAGAGTTTTGCATGCATCGGCATTTACAGCTAGACATCCTATATACAAGCAATCTGTTGTGAATCTACATCAAGCTGAGAGTTTACCGTTTGAATTCTCCACAGATTCTTACGCTATACCGTCTCTCGTCATGGGGTATAACTATGGGAGTGGCCCGGTTGCTATGAGTAACTCTCTTGTCAATGCCTTTCCGTTCCAATTTGTACAACTCGCTTTCCACAATAATTGGTTTCCGATCCCGAGGTATTCTAGAAATGGGGTTGACATCAAGTCTGCAATGCCACCCTAGCCTTGAATTCTTCATTCTTCCCAGTCCTGTTAAAACAGGGCTTGTTACTGCTTTAGTATTATAGCAAACTATCCATGGTCCTAGATCAGGTAAAGGTGACGTAGCTTTCAGGCCATAGCTTGATCTCCAGCCAGTCTCTCCCTGCCAAGATATGCAGTAGCATATGTCCTTGAGGTTACATTGACGTCTGCGGACGTCGGGATTCCTGTACGTGTCGTGGTGGCTCCCATAAACATGGAGGTGTCACGAACAGAAACGACACAGTCGACAGGGTAGTTCTCTTGACTTTAACAAACAAACAAACACACACACACACACACACACACTCACTCTCTCTCTCTCTCTCACACACACACACACACACAAACACACACATACACGCGCAGACACACACACACACACACACACACACACACACACACACGCACACGCACGCACACACTCGCGCGCGCACACACACACACACACACACACACACACACACACACACACACACACACACAAACACACACATACACGCACACACACACACACACACACGCACACACACACACACACACATGATTGTAGTAATTGGCAAATTTAAACCAACCCGGTCTTTCGTGAACCTCTTAACAAATAAAGAATCTAATGTTGAATTCACCCATAATGTGTAAAGCAGCAACGCAGCGACCTCAAACAAACTTCGCAAGACCGTTCCCGCCAAGAAGTATGAACTGGCTGGAGAGGGTCCACTTACGCGAGACTATATATATACATGTGTGTGTGTGTGTGTGTGTGTGTGTGTGTGTGTGTGTGTGTGTGTGTGTGTGTGTGTGTGTGTGTGTGTGTGTGTGTGTGTGTGTGTGTGTGTGTGTGTGTGTGTGTGTGTGTGTGTGTGTGTGTGTGTGTGTGTGTGTGTGTGTGTGTATGATACAGCAGGACACTATTTATCCGACACTCAGTTATCCGATAACACGGATTATCCGACGGTTCGTGGCTTGTCTGAACTGCGAGGCTGTGCGCACGCTAGGATACAATTCCCGTGCGTACATTACTGTATCCGTAATCCACGTGTCGTCAAATTAAATGAAGCTCTAGAAACGGTTCTTCATTACCTGGAAAAACAACCTGAAGTTTCAGTAAGCACAATGGTCCTACTGAATGAGCTGCTGATGAAAGCTACAGCAAGAAGAGCAAAGCATTAATCCAGACTAAGATTAATGCCCGTTGGAAAACGTACGGCAGAATTCACTACGAATTCCCAGTGAGTTCTGTGAGAGTTGATCACGAAGACGCCGAATTCTATGCGAACTCACACTGAAGTCTTGCGAACAGCGAGATTAGACCGAAAAGTCGTGAAAGAGTGCGCAGATGCCAATGTCGCTAACCCGTATCAGAAGCAGTGAAATCTGTACACTGGCAGATTGCTAGTCTTCGTAACAAACAGTTACAGCAATTTGGTCGAGGTGCATACTGTCTGCTTGCTAAATATACGTATATAAGGAATTCCGCAACGCAGCTTGCTTTGCAGCAGTACGAAACGCTCGACATTAGATCCTACAGTCCAATGCCGCACTCTTCGCTGGCCTTCCGGGTTTTTCTTGCTACATTTCGTAAATCAAAGCAATTTCAACATCCCCACAGAATTCACTATGAAATGATAGCAAATGCACACCGAATTCATATAGAATTCACGTGAAAAGTGAGAGAGCCGTACAGCGCATGCACAACGTTGAAATTTAATTAACCAATGAGCTCATTAATTTGTCTATTTTTGTTTTATTTCTTGTGGCAATAGATCAAGTGCTAATACATCAAAATAGTATTCAAGATATAGACAATTAATCCATAACTTCAAAAATCTTTAATTATTATTAATTGAATACATGTTAGTTTTATTTATATAACTGATGATGTGTGTATATACTTCGAAAAGAAGAATCAGTTTTCTTCACTGTTGATCACTAATCACATTCAATAAAATTGGAAAATTCTGATATACAGCATCTCTTTCCAGTAGAATCGATAAGTCTCATAAAAACTACTTTCTCCGGTACCTCTGAGGCCAAAATTACCAAAATTTTGTTATCAGGCACTTCCACAATCCTAATATGACCAATGATAGTCCTAACACTATAGCTCGATCTCAAGATTGCAGCAATATGGTTACTTTAAGTCTTGACAGTTCCCATCAGTGTTCATCCTCCCTAGTCAAAGAATTGTACTGTATTAGTTGTTACATGTACAATTAGATGTTGAACTTCTTTAAGTATTCTGCAGTTGTTTTTCAAAATGCGTCAGTAATCCGACGTTCTTTTGGTCCCATGCCCGTCGAATAACTGGTGTCCTATATATATATATATATATATAAAATATATATAAAGCTCAAATTGTCTGTGTGTGTGTGTGTGTGTGTTTGCGTTTGGCGGGCACGTCTTTTATCCGTTCGCAACCGAAATCGGCACGCACACTCGCCACGCACAGGAGAAGGTTTGGGTAAAAACCAAAAAATTATGCACCGGGTCCCCTCTCGAGGGGTCGACCCCCGCGTAAAATTTCTCGATGACGCAAACACTACACATTCCAGTTCATTCGAACACACGCCCACACCAGTTCTGTGTAGACTGTATGCATCGTCGTCCTTCGCAAAGCTTTGAGCAATCGAATATCTCTTGCCGACGAAACTTACTCTTCTAGCGCTTTCGTCTCTCTAAATTCTGATTGCATTTTTACCAAATCTAACCTACACGTTTTTTCTGCAGCAAGCGCTACACGGGAAGTGTGTTGATTTCTATCGAAACAAGCGCAAAGAGCAAGATTCGAATTCATTCAGGACATCCGGGACCTCGCAACAAAGATTGCACACACACACACACACACACACACACACACACACACACACACACACACACACACACACACACACACACACACACACACTAGGATCCATGGCCCGTCCTTCGTACGGGCAAGATACTGTAGTGTAAAGATAGGTCTGTGGACACGTCACGTGCAATCTTTGTTGCGAGGTCCCGGATGTCCTTAATAAATTCAAATCTTGCTCTTCGCGCTTGTTTCGATAGAAATCAACACACTTCCCGTGTAGCGCTTGCTGCAGAAAACGTGTAGGCTGGATTTGGTGGAAATGCAATCAGGATTTGGAGAGACAAAAACACTAGAGGAGTAAGTTTCGTGCAAGAGATATTCGATCGCTCAAAGCTTTGCGAAGGACGATGATGCATACAGTCTACACAGGACTGGTGTGGGCGTGTGTTTGAATAAACTGGAATGTGTAACCTTTGCGTCATCGAGAAATTTTACGCGGGGGTCGATCCCTCGAAAGGGGAGCCTGTGCAAAATTGTTTTTTATTTTTTTACGCAAACCTTCCCCTATGCGTGCCGAGTGTGCGTGCCGATTTCGGTTGCGAACGGACAAAAGACTTGCCCGCCAAACGCGAACACACACACACACACACACACACACACACACACACACACACACACACAGACAATTTGAGCTATATATACTACATATAGGACTAGTACATAGATATGTTTTGTTCCGCTCAGGAGTGTGTCGGAGTCCGTAATTATTAGTGCGGTCCAATCACGGACCAGTTATTGCGTTTGGTCGTACATGGAAACCACAGAAAATGAAAGAACTGCTGTAGCGACAAAATAGCCCGACCTCAATACAGACTGTCAGCTAGGAGAATCTGCGCATTCTTATATGGCTTCCACTTCAGATAGGCTTAGGGTTAAGGGTACGCCTAAATATGAGTGTCCTGCAGGGACACTTTCTATAGGCCGGGCGACATTACATATTTTCGTTACACTGTTTATCGCAACCGCCAACGTTCATGAGTATTTTTTTATCAAAACAGTCACGTTTGCACATAGTAATCGACGTTGTGTAAAGTTCCCGTATACATCTAGCCTCGCGAGCCAAGGCTTCCTCCATGCTCACTGGTGAAACCTCACGTGCTGTTCGCCTGCTGGAACGTGAGGTCGCACTGTAAACACGGAGGATAACTTGGCTCGCGAGGCTAGCGGTACAAGTAACATAAGCGCGTCTGTCTAAATTATAGTATTGAAGTAAACGGCCAAATAGCAGAGCTGATTGAGATCAGACGCGGGCAATGCTCGTCCAGTGGACGACTCTCGGGTCCCCTTTGAAAGAAAAGAGCGACACTCGACGCATGGCTGGGCAACACGCAAATGAAAAAATGCGTGAAAATTTAAGGCTGGCATCTGGAGTCAAACTCCAAGCGAATGGACCGTCAGTGATGTTGGACACGCAGCAACGTTCTTGTAAGCCACGACGACCTCGAGTGTAGAATATCCGGGTGTTCCTTGTGCGATTAATATTTCAAAGCGCCGCGGCCAAAGAAATGTGGTGCCTGGCTAGAACGTAACACTCCAGCTACTAAAAAACAGCAAAAAACAAAGAACGACAAGTGACGCACACAAACCGTGCGGAAACCGGATTAACGTAGAGCTGATGGTCAACATCCGAACCTTTACTACATTAAATATTCAACCCGATAGGTAGCTCGTTACACCGACGATCCGAACTGCCAACGTTCACGACAGTGTTGTTTATCAGGACAGTCATGTTTGCAATTTTAAGCTTTAAGTCGAGAAACAGACCTGGCTAGGCACAAAGCAGAGGTCTATGCGCAACAAGGAATAGAATACCTGCTAAAATAGCAATCGTCGTAAAAAAGACTAACGACTGTGAATTACGGCCCCATCTCAGTTTACTATTGGCGTTCATCCCTTCGCCTTCCATCCACACACCTCGTCCCAATGCCGTGACATTGACACCTGTAGGTTGAAAGATATCAGGAAACTCGTGATGGCGTGTGCTGTGCACGTGAATGGCTGTGCAAGGGTTATCTTGTGCACTAACTTTATTATGTTCTCAATCAAACTCACAACAATATATGTTCTCACGAGGGCTCGGCAAGCAACATTTGTTCATGTTGCGCATGTGACAAAATATAAATTTAGTCTTTAATACACATCTAATAAACGATCTATTGCAAAAATATTTAACATATAAACTATTTTGACATTAAATACTGTCAGTGTAGATGTTTAGTAAAATTACATTTTGTGTGGAAAGTTGGTAGTCCCATTGCAGTTTGAGTTGCACGACCACCGCCTGTGCCAGTTAGCAATTACATAGCAATTAGCGCGTGTTAATTACGTGTGGCGGATCATGTGTGGCATAGGCTGCCGCGTTTCCGATGTACGCTTCATACGAAGATTGCGATCAGTAATAGAACAGCGATGGAAAATATTATAAGAGCAAACACAGACAACGATTCTTAAAGTGTGTACGTAGAAAGACAAACTCGTTTACGCGAGTCGCGCTTGAAACACGTTTTTTCGAAGAAAGAACAACCGCCAGAAAACTGAAATTTATCGCAATACTTGGGAAATTCCTGTCTGAGTTGTGATCAGACGCAAATACACGATAATTTGATTAGGCTATAAAGCTGCAAACTCTCATCAAGACACAAAAGTGAAAATCGTGCACAGCTACAATACTGACTAGAAAATGAGATGAAAGAAAGAAAAGACGAGAGAGTAGGGGTTTATAGGCAATTTGCCGTCGCAAAACCTTGCACTTAATTAATTAAGTGTCATGACCACTTATCTAGTAATAATCTTTCCTATTGTTCACCCTTACAACTGCAACAGCAATTTTGGAAAATTTGGCAGACGAGTTTGAATGTAAAGCAAAAATCTTAATATCATTAATCAATGTTCGCAATAGAACAGTTTCATGCCATTGACTATTCGCTTTCAGGTGAGGTTGCAGTTTGCATAAACATATTATATTTTCATTAAAATGAAAACAACTGGCATACAACTTGAAGAGTGTAAGTCTGTACATTCTAAAGTGCAACACTTCAATAACGCTAATACATATCAACTACTGATAAATAACAAATAACATTCACAGAATTATTAGCAAGCATTATCAGTCATTTTGTCATCAGTTGCAGTGGCAGATTTGGGGACTGAGAAAGATATGGGTAAAACTTCGTACATGTCCATCCTGGTCAATATACTCAACATCAACAGGTATTTTGGTAAATTCAATTTTGACTGGATTGTTGTGTCCGTGGTATCGTTTAGGGACACAGCATGGACTCAGCTCTTCACAGTTCATCCCTTTGTTTTCACAAGCTTTAACCAAATTCCGCATTTGCAATGCATAATTGTCATTGATCACGTGTCCGCCTGTCTTTTTGTCATGTTCAATACACCGACCGGAGCAGTAGGAGATGTTAAAGTTATTGTTGTGGATGGGAGCAATCATTTTAGGAAAGCTTCTGAGTCTAGTCCAGTTAACGTTTTCTGTCCAAAATGTTTTGTTTTTCAGTGCACATCCTTTAGAAATTGCCACATCTGTTTCTGTTGAGTGAATAGGCTCTTCAGTAGGCAAAGGCTTTCCATTCCCATACGTTGAGAACCCAAGAAGAGTCACCAAAAGAAAAGCTAAACACTTGACGAAAGCCATAGACAAAATTTGTATTGCAATCAGTCTCGAAGTCTTCCCGTTGTTGAATCTGTTTAAACTCGAGTTTATCAACGTTTATATAGTTTGTTCGGTAACTCTCCTTTTTGGATATCCTGTTCAAACACATCAGTTACCTTTGACCGATGATTTGGTAAACATGATATCACCAGCGACAGAATGGTTGATGTGCAAGCTAGATCAATGTACCCGATGTGCGTCCAACTTTCCCCTGCCCTATTCACTAGTTCCGACAGACTCAAATGTACTAGTAGCTAGTCATTCTTGATCATGAGAATTGATGAATAAGGTCTACCGTGCGAGAAAGTGATCAGACGGTCTGAGACACATCCGTCTGACGAGTGTGACAGCTACCACACACCTAACACCCACTCAGACCCGCGCAAAGGCGACTCAAAGATAATTTCTTCCGGCAATCTCCTGTACCCGTGCAGCGGGTATTCCAGCGTTCCCCACCTACGAAATTAGCTAATGCTTTTATCTGTTTAGGTGCATAACCTTTGAATTTTGACGTGGGCTTTACAATGGTAACCTATCCTGCGAATGCACCTGCGGACTAAAATGCTTGCAAGTATACAGTCTGCAACAGTTACTAATTTCCACGTGACACCCGCAATCTCGGAACTAGAGCAAGCAGAGAAAAGGGTTACTAGCCGTATGTGCGAAATCATAGAAGCAGTTCAATCTATATACATTATACAGATGGCAGACAAGTAGGGCAGTCATTGGGTACTCTTGATCTCGCAATGACCAGCAAGCGATTATAGAGATAGTAACGAAAACCATAGTCAGACAATATGGTAGCATCACTATTTAGTTACGAAAACCGAGCGTCTGGCATGCGTGCAGAAAACGTTTGTCTCTGAACTGTCTACAACGCTCATCACATCACAGTCTTACAAGTCGGTTGCTCTTCTCAACGATGACTTGGGTACTCAGCCTTGCCTCATTGGTTATGGCAGAGAAACAATACGATCTATAAACAGACACTAAGTGAAAGAGGAATAGCTAGCACAAATCTTGTTCAGAGACATTCGCTCCAGTTTCAAAATGCATAACGGATTGAGCGTGAACACAATCACAGACAGCGTTCCGCCCAGGAATTTATCTCAACCCCCTAAGAACTGGATGAAGAACCACCCCTCAAAATACCAGATAACGCCCACAAAACTACGTCATCTAATTGATATCTAATACTCCCCATGCTTTCTGTCATAGTTCTTATGCTTGCAAGAAAAATTGAATCAAGGCAACCCAAACCGAACTATCCAGAAAACCGAAAACTTCAAGTGTGTTCGATTTTGTAGCCGCTGTCCGTCTGAAGAGTCTTGAGCTGCTTTCCAAATCTAATGCATCTAGAGTGTCCGCTTGTTTTGCATTACAGTATACATGTACATGTCTTGTGGGTTTTAAAAGCGATGTCTGAGCGACAGTGTCGGAAAAGCTGCTGTCAAACTTGTCTCTGGTTTCTTTGTCTTCCTACGGTACTATTTGTTGCCGTGACCGTTTATTCATTTGTTCTGTTTCATCCGGGTCAGTATCTTGTCGTCGGCTCTGTTCTAGTGAGTAGACATGACACGTTAACCGATCTCATATGATTGGTACGGTCTATTCTAATTCTATAGCAGCTTATTCTCCACTCTTCTCTTGACATCAGGTTTGACAAGTCCATTCACGTTCTCAAGTTCCGTCCAAACGTGAGCTGTGCTGGACTCTGTTCAGTCACTGAGTGTGTATCATGAAGCCGTGCGCTAGGGCCGATAGATAACGGTCCCGTCTGTTTTGGGTTGAACAAACGTATGGTCGGCTTTGATCACTAGCCATTCAGCCAGGCCATTAGCGGCAGTGTCGTAAATCGCACCTCTCGTATGATGAGACAGTTTTCCTCAGCGAAAGTCTGGAAATGCTGCAACATAATGGTGGCCAGTTATCTGATGCAATTTGCTCCAGAATTGCCATCCAAGACATAACGGGGTTCTGCTGTTGTCTGCTTCGGCCATTTTCTGCACGCGTCCACGACTACCACATACATACATGGTTCCTTGTACGGGCACCGCTAATTCGGCGTATATACGTTGACATGGAGTCGATGGATACTGCCATCTGGCAGTGGGTCGCGTACTGGGTCTGCTGCTGCCTCCTGACACCTTCTACACTGTCTAGCTCACTCGTCAAAGTCCCAAGATGAAAGAAGTGAAGCGTTTCGGCGATTGTTGACCGCAGTAAGGGAAAGCTACTTGGGAGCTCCACGAAATGACTGTCTTTTGTGTTGCCAACTCAGTCCTCTCATGGTAGGGAAGACTCTCGCCATTCTCTATCATCTGCCAACCCTTTCGACAAATGTCACAACTTTAGACAATGGCGGGTTAGTAGAAGTGATTCTACGGATGCCGCTGTAAATGGCACCGCCTTACCAAAGTCCATTAGGGGACTATGCTGCAATGGTCTGTTATCAAGGTTAACTATTACCCATCTAGGTAGAGATAAAAAATTTTGACTCCTCAAAAGAGTGCCAGTCTTTCTCGTTCTATCTGTGCATATTGTCTCTATGTCTTAAGCCCAGTTTACAGTACGATGCTAGCACGAGCGTCGAGCAAGCGTCCTGAACGCTGACGATGAGCGAGCGTCAGCGTCACGCTGTGAACATGACCGCGTTCGTGAAGCTCGCGCTCGCCTAGCGTCCACGACGCTGAAAAGTAAGCTACGTTCCTCCACGAGATTGGTCTCTTTGCCCATCTAGTATCTAATGTGAAAGCGCGGTCCCTAATCCGACAGAAGAGGTACCGCACGCCAAATCGATTTCCTAGACAAGCTTTAAGATGAGTCGGTACCTGATCTTCAATAGCATGCCTTTGAAGCTCTTCTCTTGTTCGTCCCCCACTTTCACTTTGCGTCCATTTTGTGCAGCAAGTGAAGTGGCCTAAAAAGACCGCAGTTGTATAATACCCGTCCGTTTGGACATCTTTGCAACAGGATGCACTTTCTTGCACTTTGGTAGGACCGTGCTGCAGAAATAACGTGGCCGCAGTACACTCAACAAAGTGATGCGTGCATCGACATTTACATTCACTTTTCTTAGACAGTAGGCTTGTAATTGGTGCAATACACTGTATTACAGCCTCCAGGTTTGTTAATTGGTTGTCAGTGGATCGTCCAGGCACAATGACGTCGTCTAAATAGCATGCGGTTTCAAGATTACTTTTTGCAACACCACGTCCATTGCTCTCAGTCACATGGCAGGTGCAGATGCAACATGACATTGCGGGCGTTGATATTGCTACAATACTTTGGAGGTATTCACAGGAAGGAAGTCTATTTGCAGGGGTCGCAAGTCAATCATATTGAATTGCTTGCTTCCCGCAAGAACAGACAATATCCTTTATATGCGGAATCAGGTTGGAATCTACATCAAGCTGAGCCTTTATCGTTACTTTGAAGTCCCCACAGATTCTTACGCTATACCGTCTCTCTTTACGGGAGTAACTACAAAAGTAGCCCAGTTCCTGTGATTAATTTCTTCTCAATGCCTTCCCGTTCCCATTTGTACAATCCGCTTCCATGCACATACAATGATTGGTTTCCGAGCCTGAGGTATGGATCAACCCTTCAAAAAACGGGTTGACATAACGTACCCCATAGCCTTCATATTCTTCATTCTTCGCAGTCCTGGTTAAAACAAGACTTGGTACTGGTTTAGTACTTAAACGAGATCATCTCTTGTTCTCAGGTAAAGGTGGCGGAGTGTTCAGTCTAGTTTGATATCCAGCCAGCTCTCCCTGCCAAGACATGCAGTAGCATAGCCCTGAGGTTGAAGTCTGCGAACGTCGGGACTCCTGTACGTGGGCGTGTAGTTCCACAGACATGAAGGTGTCACGAACAGAAACAACACGATCGACAGGGTAGTTCTGTTCATCAACGGATAAAATCGCCGACGTTGACGAATAGACGAGTTAGAAGATAGTGAGATATGATTGCACTACGTGGCAAACCAAACCGCTTAAGAATTCAAACAGTGTTGCATTCACCCATTATGCGTAAAACATCTACTCAGCGATATCAAAGAAACTTCTCCAGACCCTTCCCGTCCGGAAATTTGACACGGCGGGAGAGGGTATTGCACTGACGCGAGACTAGGACTACTTATGTGTTCTGTCCAGCTTGGGAGTTTGCCGGAGCCCTTAATTATTAGTGCGGTCCAATCACGGACCAGTACTGTATACGAAAACCGCAGACAATAAATGAACAGCTGTAGCGACAAAACCGTCCCTTCAAGATATACAGATTGTCAGCTAAGGGAATCTGCGTAAACAGTGTACAGGTTTCTTTCCAGGGCTAGGGTTAGGAGTACGCCTACAAATGATGTCCTGCAGGGACACGTTCTGTGAGAGGACAATATACTTTCTCGTAACACTGCCGAGACCAACCGCTAACGTTAATGAGAGAGCATTTTTTACCTAAACACTCAGGTTTGTAACTAGTAACTGACGCTGTGTTAACACCGTCGCTTTCACAGCTATGAGCCTTCTAAAAACTACGATAGTCTACTTAAATTGTCAAAAGCATCACAAATTTAGACGCCATTTTGTTTTAATAAGCGCTCTACTCGTAATTCTATCTAAACTCATACAAAGCGACAGTGTCGTGTCACGTGATCACAGTTTCCGTGAGACCGTTAGAATAACGGGTAGTCCAATCAATACGGGACACATGCCGCTCTTGACTAGGTAATGTTAGGTTCCCGTATATATCCCACTGAGTGACTTCTCGGCACTGAGGCGAAGAGTTCTTAACTGCAGATTGATATAGTAATTAACTTATAAGACTAGAAAGATTTGGGGTTCTCCTGTCTCGCCGTCTATTTCCGAAGAATCAGTTTGCAGCAGAAGTCTGGGATTGTCAGCAGGGTTCATTCGGCGCAAAATATCAATAGTTGATTATCTAACTGCTATCGAAGATTGTATGATCAAGCACAGCTAGGCGCTTGAGCGCGGCTTGGGTGGAAAACCTGAAAGCTTATCACAGAGCGATACACAGCTGTTTACTGTATATTTAATGTCCGTAGCTGCATAGTATCAGTCTAGTCTTGTGCATGTTCCTGTCGTGTCATAGTGTTAGAAGGCGTTTTGGTACGGGAACGGAATCACCGAGACGAACTACATTGCATGATCCCACAATTAAGTGACCTCTGGGGGCCGAACGTTTGCGTTTCCAGTCACTCACAACAATACCAACTCATTTTCATGTGTACATCGCAATTGCAATCGAAATTTGGGCACACTGAACAGAATCGACGTCAAGGGAGCGATGCCAAGATGCTTTTACTCTGGAGTACAGACCATCAAAGCGCGAGCACTTCTCTGAAATAGCATCACAAAGCACTTGCCTTCGAGTCTAAGTAGCAGTATTTCTTTTAATGCCTAACGGCAAACAGCAGGAAATGCTCGGCACCGTCAGCACACCGCTGGATACATAAGCCTTTAGACACCGCTGTGTCCCGTACGTTTGGTTCTTAGCTATGTCAGTTGATGTGCAAATGAATGAGAGTATGCGATGACCTTTTCCGTCACAAAGTTTCAAATGCATGTACGTTTATGAGTATAGATGTTAAATTTCTCTATTGTAGTGTTATCTATCGATGTAAGTAAAAGAAGCCAGTCTGTCTATTGAGATAAATGGCCAAATAACAGGGCCCATCGAGATCGGACTTGGTCAAGGGTGGCCCGGCCAGTCGGTGACTCTCGGTGTTTCCTTAGGAGTCGCGGCAGTGGATGGACGCTGGTTTGGCGACATGCAAGTGAGGAGTCGTGTGGTCAGACAAGAAGTAGGGCTCGCAGCGATTGTCGACCGCCAAGCGAGTTGAACCTCAGATACGTTACCCGAAGACACCTGGCAACGTTCTTGTAGACGTCACGTGCACGACCGCCTCGAAGATATAACCGCCTGCATAACTATTCTATTAAACTTTCAACGGTCCTCGGACGTAACATTTCAGGTACACTAAAAGACAGTAAAACAACAAAGACGAAGGGCAAGAAACCTAAGAAAAAACGTCCGAACAACGGGCAACAGACAGTCGATACATGGTCAATACCACACCATCGATCCCTAATCAAATATGGTATATATCATAGTGGCACGTGTGCACACCTGCCTGGGCGCAGAACAGAGGTCTAGGAACCACAAGAAACAGAATAATTGCTCAAACAGCAGTCATATCATTTGAAAGACAACGAGTAAGCAAGTTGCATGTGAATTACGGCCCACTCTCAGCAGTTTACTGCTGGTGATCGTGTTCATCGTTTCACTCTTCCACCTACGCACCTTATTCCAATGCAGTGACAGCGACACCTCTATTGGCTGACGGATATCAGTGATATGGCGTGTGCAATGCACGCGTATGGCTGTTATCGAGTAACATATTGTTGCGCTAACACTATGTTCTCACTGAAACTGACAACAGTGTTCTCACAAGCGCGCGTAGGCACTAGGACAGTGTTTGCATATTAAGACCCATGCTTCTTCAGACTGCAGTCAGTAACTGCACAGCCATGTAGAGAAACACGAGGCTTCTTAAGAGAAAATAAAGACAACGATTCATGACGACATGTCTCTGGAATGGCAACTTGCGCTCAACACGCGTTTTCGAAAAATAACAACATTCGGAAAGGCAAAATCTAACACAGCAACATTCTGTTCTGGGTTGTGATCAAGCTCGCAAACGATAATTTAATTAGGCTATAAATCTGCAAACCCTAATCTAGACTGAAAAGTGGAAATCACAGCTACACTACTGACTAGAAGAAGAGAGGAAAAGAAAGACGAGAGAGCAGGGGCCTATAGGCAATTTAGCAATATCCTAAACTTTCTTAAGTCTAATGAACACTCTTATTGGTGGTCTTGCCCATTCGCTTTCTGGTGATGTCACTTGCAGTTTGTATAAACATACAATATTTTCATTAAATCTTAACCCTAAGACTAAAAACTGGCATACAACTTGAAAATTGTAAGTCTGTACATTCTGAAGGAAATCACTTCTAGAACGCTAATACATATCAATTACTGATAAATAACAAACAACATTTACAGAATTTTTACTAAACATTATCAGTCATTTCATCAGTTGCAGTGGCACGCTTTGGGACTGAGAAAGATATGGGTAAAAGTTCGTACATGTTTATCCTGGTCAATATACTTAACTTTAACTGGTATTTCGCAAGTTCGATTTTGACTAATTGTTGTGTTCGTCGTATCGTTTGGGAACACAGCAAGGACTCTACTCTTTAAAGTTCTCTTGTTGTCTTCACAAACTTTAACCAAATTTCGCATTTGCAATGCATAATTGTCATTGATCTTGAGTCCACCTGTCTCTCTGTCATGTTCAATCCACCGACATGAGCAACAGAAGATGTTCAAGTTATCGTTGTGGATGGGATCAATCATTTTAGGAAGGCTTCTGAGTCTAGTCCAGCTAGTTAACGTATTGGCAAGCAATCTTGAAGTCTTCCTGTTATTAAATCTGTATCTAGCTGACTTTACCAGTCGTCTATACAGTTTGTTCGATGGCCCTCTTTTTTAGATATCCTGTTCAAACACATCAGTTACCTTTGACCGATGATTTGGTAAACATGATATCACCAGCGACAGAATGATTGATGTACAAGCTAGATCACTATAAACGATGTTGGTCCAAGTTTTCCCTGCCTATTCACTAGTTCTAACAGGCGCAAGTATACTTTAGCAAGTCATTCTCGATCATCAGAATTGATAAATAAGGTTTAATCTGTTACAAAGGGATGAGACGGTCTGAGCACACATCCGTCCGACGAGTGTGACAGCTAACACATACCTAACACTCACTTAGATACATGATACAGCGACTCGAAGGTAATTTCTTCCGGCATTATCTCCTGTATATACCCGTGCAGCGCGGGTATTGTTCCCCGCGTACAAAGTTACCTAATGCTTTATCTGTTTTGGTGACCCTTGAATTTTGACGTGTGCTTTACAATGGTATCCTATTATGCGTATTGATGCACCTACCTGCAAGTATTCAGTCTAATTAATTTTTATGTGACAACCGCAATCTCGGAACCAAGCAGAGGGAAGGCCGGGTTACCGCGACGTACCTGCGGAAACATATATAGTAGCATGCAGTTCAGTCTATATGTTACACTACAGAGATGGCAGACAAGTAGGGCAGTCACTGGGTGCTATTTATCTTGGAAATGACCAGCACGTATCATATAGTTATGCAGACAATAGTAGCATCACCGTCTAGCTACAAAAACGGGCGTCTGGCGTATGTGTAGAGAACGTTTGTCTCTCAAATGTCTACAAAGTACGTTCATCACATCACACTCTTACACCGTAGTGTATGAATCAAGACTGGGTATCCAAGTAATCGTTGGAAAGAGCAGCATTCTTGTCCCTCTATTATGGAAGTACTAACATGTGCATAATTATGAAGCCACCCTGAGCATGTGACTTAGATTTAAAAATTATTGGACTTTCTCAGACTCTTGCAAGTACATGCATCTATATGTGACAGCTGCACTTAAAAAAACAAGTTATATGGTAAGATAATGGCTCTTATTGTGCCATTCTCATATCTGAGATTGGAGGTGATGTTTGACCTGTTAAAATCGATAAACGACTGCTTCTTGCATGCTGTCAGTTCAACCAGTAAATTTAAAAATTAATTATCAAAATAGTTTTCAAAAAGCTTTTGAACAATAGAATGACTTTGTTTATGTCAGAAGACATACTCAAAGATTAAATAGAGACTATACGTTTCAGTTTACTTAAATATTGTGAGTCTGCTCTTGTGACATCACAACATGGACACGAGTTGGACATGGTAATGCATGGTGGCGGTGGTTAGTCTGGTCATTCTCTTGATATTTTTGTTGCTATTGGTTGTCAAAGCGTCCAATCAGAACAATATAATACCCAAATAGCATGATTTGATGTAGAATCCGCGAGTCAGCAGGTGTATTCACAAATCTTCAGTGTTCTTTTGATTTCCATGCCTCAGCTGATAGGGGGGGGGGGGGGGGGGTGACTCCATAATTATGCCCATCTCTGTTATGTAACTATGGAAGTGACCCAATTTGCTGTGAGTAACTCTCCTCCCAACGCCTTTCATTTCCAATTTTCCCACTGGCTTTTCACAATGATTGGTTTCCGAGCCAGAAGCAAGTATGGTTCGAGCCTTCCAGAAACGGGTTTGACATCCAGTGCAACCTAGCTTTGATACTCTTTATTCTTCCCATGGCCTGCATGGTAAAAACAGAGCTTGATATTAGTTGTATTTACTGCAAATCATTCCTGGTCCTCAGGTGAAGGTGACGCAGCTTCCAGCTAGTTTTATTTGTTCCGGTCAGTCTCTTCCAAAGAGTGATTCTGATTGCCCATTTTTTGTCAAAACATGCAGGGGAAAGCCCTGAGGTTGAAATCTGCCGACGTCGGAACTCCTGTACGTGGTCGTTTTAGCTATCATAGACATGCATAGCATAATTTTCATAAAGGTGTCGCGAAGAGAAACGACATGATCGACAGGGTGGTCTCTTTATCAACTACAATCACCGAAGTTGTCGAATAGACGAGCTACAAGATAACGATCTCTTTCTCTCTCTCTCTCCCTCTCTCCCCTCCCTCTCTCTCTCTCTCTTTATTAACAATACTTCTCATCAAATACAGAAACGGTAGCATACATATAGGCTAAAGTGAAATAACTACAAGTGAACAAGCTAGATCAATGTAACCGAGGTGCGTCCAACTTTTCCCTGCACTATTTGCTAGTTCTAACAGGCGCAACTGTTTGATTAGCCAGTCTTTCTCGATTATCAGAAGTGATGAATAGGTCTACCGTGCGAGGAAGTGATGAGACGGTCTGAGTACACATCCGTTCGACGAGTGTGACAGCTAACACATACCTAATACCAACTCAGACCCGTGCAAGAGCGACTCAAAGATAATTTCTTCCGGCATTACTTCCTGTACTCGTGCAGCGGGTATTCCAACGTTCCCCGCGTACGAAATTACCTAATGCTTTCGCCTGTTTTCTTTGAAGTTTGACGTGTGCTTTACTATGGTATCCTACACTTCGTATGTACCTGCAAACTAAAAGGCATGCAAGCATGCAGTCTCCAACAGTTACTACCGGTAATTTCCAGGTGACAACCGCAATCTGGGAAGTAGAGCAAGCAGAGGGAGGATTACTGGCCGTAAGTCCGGAAAAATAGTAGCAGTTCAATCTATAGTATACACTACAAAGATGGCAGACAAGTAGGGCCGTCACTGGGTGATCTTGATCTTGCAATGATCGGCAAGTGATTGTAGTGACGGAAACCATAATCAGACAATATGGTAGCATCACTATCTAGTTACGAAAACGAGCATCTGGCATGTACCAGGCAACGTTTGTCTCCGAACTGTCTACAACGTTTATCACATCACACTTTTACAAGACTGCTGCTCTTCTCAACGGTGACTTGGGTAATAACCATTGCCTCACCGGTTAAGGCAGAAGAACAATTTGATCGATAGACAGACACTGAGTGAAAGGGGGCTATATAGCTGGCACAAATCTTGTTCAGAGACATTAGCTCCAGTTTCAAAATTGATAACGGATTGAGCGTAAACATAATCATACACAGTGTTATACCCAGGAATGTACCTCAAGCAGTGTAAGAACTGGATGAAGAACAACCTCTCAAAATACCACAAAACGCACGTCATCTAATCGATGCCTAATACTCCCCATGCTTTCTGTCATACTTCGTATGCTTGACAGAAATATCGAATCCAAAGCAAACCAAACCGAACTAGCCAGAAAACGGTTGTGTACCATTTTGTAGGCGCCCGTATGTAGAGTTTTGACCTGCTTTTCATACCTAACGCATCTAGAGTGTCCGCTCGTTTATCATTACAAGTACAGCAACTATCCATGGTCCTAGATCAGGTAAAGGTGGCGCAGCTTTCAGGCCATAGCTTGATCTGCAGCCAGTCTCTCCCTGCCAAGACATGCAGTAGCATATATCCTTGAGGTTACATTGACATCTGCGGACGTCGGGATTCCTGTACGTGTCGTTGTGGCTCCCATAAGCATGGAGGTGTCACGAACAGAAACGACACGGTCGACAGGGTAGTTCTCTTGACTTTAACGAACAAACAAACACACACACGCACACACACACTCACTCTCTCTCTCTCTCACACACACACAGACACACAGACACACACAAACACACACATACACGCACACACACACACACACACACACACACACACACACACACACGATTGTAGTAATTAGCAAATTTAAACCAACCTGGTCTTTCGTGAACTTCTTAACAAATAAAAAATCTAGTGTTGAATTCACCCATAATGTGTAAAGCAGCAACGCAGCGACCTCAAACAAACTTCGCAAGACCCTTCCCGCCAAGAAGTATGAAGCGGCGGGAGAGGGTCCACTTACGCGAGATTATATATATATATATATATATATATATATATATATATATATATATATATACATATGTGTGTGTGTGTATGTGTGTGTGTGTGTGTGTGTGTGTGTGTGTGTGTGTGTGTGTGTGTGTGTGTGTGTGTGTGTGTGTGTGTGTGTGTGTGTGTGTGTGTGTGTGTGTGTGTGTGTGTGTGTGTGTATGTGTGTGTGTGTGTGTGTGTGTGTGTGTGTGTGTGTGTGTGTGTGTGTGTGTGTGTGTGTGTGTGTGTGTGTGTGTGTGTGTGTGTGTGTGTGTGTGTGTGTGTGTGTGTGTGTGTGTGTGTGTGTGTGTGTGTGTGTGTGTGTGTGTGTGTGTGTGTGTGTGTGTGTGTGTGTGTGTGTGTGTGTGTGTATGATACAGTAGGACACTACTTATCCGACACTCAGTTATCCGCCAGCACAGATTATCCGACGGTGCGTGGCTTGTCTGAACTGCGAGGCTTTGCGCACGCTAGGATACAATTCCCGTGCGTACATTACTGTATCCGTGATCCACGTGTCGTCAAATTAAATGAAGCTCTAGAAACGATTCTTCATTACTTGGAAAAGCAACCTGAAGTTCCAGTAAGCACAATGGTCCTACTGAATGGGCTGCTGATGAAAGCTACAGCAAGAAGAGCGAAAGCATTAATCCAGACTAAGATTAATGCCCGTTGGAAAAAGTACGGCAGAATTCACTACGAATTCCCAGTGATTTCTGTGAGAGTTGATCACGAAGACGCCGACTTCTATGTGAACTCACACTGAAGTCTTGCGAACAGCGAGATTAGTCCGAACAGTCGTGAAAGAGTGCGCAGATGCCAATTTCGCTAACCCGTATCAGAAGCAGTGAAATCTGTACACTGGCAGATTGCTAGTCTTCGTAACAAACAGTTACAGCAATTTGGTCGAGGAGCATACTGTCTGCTTGCTAAATATACGTATATAACGAATTCGGCAACGCAGCTTGCTTTGCAGCAGTACGAAACGCTCGACATTAGATCCTACAGTCCAATGCCGCACTCTTCGCTGGTCTTCCGGGTTTTTCTTGCTACATTTCGTAAATCAAAGCAATTTCAACATCCCCACAGAATTCACTATGAAATGATAACAAATGCACACCGAATTCATATAGAATTCACGTGAAAAGTGAGAGAGCCGTGCAGCGCATACACAACGTTGAAATTTAATTAACCAATGAGCTCATTAATTTGTCTATTTTTGTTTTGTTTCTTGTGGCAATAGATCAATTGCTGATACATCAAAATGGTATTCAAGATGTAGACAATTAATCCATAACTTCAAAAATCTTTAATTATTATTAATTGAATACATGTTAGTTTTATTTATATAACTGATGATGTGTGTATATACTTCGAAAAGAAGAATCAGTATACTTCACTATTGATCACTAATCACATTCAAGAAAATTGGGAAATTCTGGTATACAGCATCTCTCTTCAGTAGAATCAATAAGTCTCATAAAAACTACTTTCTCCGTTATCTCTGAGGCCAAAATTACCAAATTTTGTTATCGGGCACTTCCACAATCCTAATATGACCAATGATAGTCCTAACACTATAGCTCGATCTCAAGATTGCAGCAATATGGTTACTTTAAGTCTTGACAGTTCCCATCAGTGTTCATTCTTTCTAGTCAAAGAATTGTACTGTATTAGTTGTTACATGTACAATTAGATGTTGAACTTCTATAAGTATTCTGCAGTTGTTTTTCAAAATGCGTCAGTAATCCGACGTTCTTTTGGTCCCATGCCCATCGGATAAGTGGTGTCCTCTTGTATATATATATATATATATATATATATATATATATATATATATATATATATATATATATATATATATATATATATGATATATATATAAAGCTCAAATTGTCTGTCTGTCTGTGTGTGTGTGTGTGTGTGTGTGTGTGTGTGTGTGTGTGTGTGTGTGTGTGTGTGTGTGTGTGTGTGTGTGTGTTCGCGTTTGGCGGGCACGTCTTTTGTCCGTTCGCAACCGAAATCGGCACGCACACTCGGCACGCACAGGGAAAGGCTTGAGTACATAAATTAAAAAAATTATGCACCGGGTCTCCTCTCGAGGGGTCGACCCGTGCGTAAAATTTCTCGATGACGCAAACGCTACACATTCCGGTTCATTCGAACACACGCCCACACCAGTTCTGTGTAGACTGTATGCATCGTCGTCCTTTACAAAGCTTTGAGCAATCGAATATCTCTTGCCGACGAAACTTACTCTTCTAGCGCTTTCGTCTCTCCAAATTCTGATTGCATTTCCACCAAATCCAACCCACACGTTTTTTCTGCAGCAAGCGCTACACGGGAAGTGTGTTGATTTCTATCGAAAC
This sequence comes from Corticium candelabrum, assembly GCF_963422355.1. Taxonomy (NCBI): domain Eukaryota; kingdom Metazoa; phylum Porifera; class Homoscleromorpha; order Homosclerophorida; family Plakinidae; genus Corticium; species Corticium candelabrum. Next base: position 1,547,980 of record NC_085095.1, on the reverse strand, counting down.
AAGCGGGAAGAGCAAGATTCGAATTCATTCAGGACATCCGGGACCTCGCAACAAAGATTGCACACACACACACACGCACACACACGCACACACACACACACACACACACACAAACACACACACACACACACACACACACACACACACACACACACACACAAACACACACACACTAGGATCCATGGCCCGTCCTTTGTACGGGCAAGATAGTGTAGTGTAAAGATAGGTCTGTGGACACGTCACGTGCAATCTTTGTTGCGAGGTCGTGCCATTGACACTTGTAGGTTGAAAGATATCAGGAAACTCGTGATGGCGTGTGCTGTATACGTGAATGGCTGTGCAAGGGTTATCTTGTGCACTAACTTTATATGTTCTCACTGAAACTCACAACAATATATGTTCTCACGAGAGCTCGGCAAGCAACATTTGTTCATGTTGCGCATGTGGCAAAATATAAATTTAGTCTTTAATACACATCTAATAAACGATCTTTGCAAAAACATTTAACATATAAACTATTTTGACATTAAATACTGTCAGTGTAGATGTTTAGTAAAATTACATTATGTGTGGAAAGTTGGTAGTCCCATTGCAGTTTGAGTTGCACGACCACCGCCTGTGCCAGTTAGCAATTACATAGCAATTAGCGCGTGTTAATTACGTGTGGCGGATCATGTGTGGCATAGGCTGCCGCGTTTCCGATGTACGCTTCATACGAAGATTGCGATCAGTAATAGAACAGCGATGGAAAATATTATAAGAGCAAACACAGACAACGATTCTTAAAGTGTGTACGTAAAAAGACAAACTCGTTTACGCGAGTCGCGCTTGAAATACGTTTTTTCGAAGAAAGAACAACCGCCAGAAAACTGAAATTTATCGCAATATTCGGTAAATTTCTGTCTGAGTTGTGATCAGACGCAAATACATGATAATTTGGTTAGGCTATAAAGCTGAAAACTCTCATCAAGACACAAAAGTGAAAATCGTGCACAGCTGCAATACTGACTAGAAAATGAGATGAAAGAAAGAAAAGACGAGAGAGCAGGAGCTTATAGGCAATTTGCCGTCGCAAAACCTTGCACTTAATTAATTAAGTGTCATGACCACTTATCTATTAATAATCTTTCCTATTGTTCACCCTTACAACTGCAGCAGCAATTTTGGAAAATTTGGCAGACGAGTTTGAATGTAAAGCAAAAATCTTAATATCATTAATCAAGGTTCGCAATAGAACAGTTTCATGCCATTGACTATTCGCTTTCAGGTGAGATTGCAGTTTGCATAAACATATTATATTTTCATTAAAATGAAAACAACTGGCATACAACTTGAAGAGTGTAAGTCTGTACATTCTAAAGTGCAACACTTCAATAACGCTAATACATATCAACTACTGATAAATAACAAATAACATTCACAGAATTATTAGCAAGCATTATCAGTCATTTTTTCATCAGTTGCAGTGGCAGACTTGGGGACTGAGAAAGATATGGGTAAAACTTCGTACATGTCCATCCTGGTCAATATACTCAACATCAACAAGTATTTTGGTAAATTCAATTTTGACTGGATTGTTGTGTCCGTGGTATCGTTTAGGAACACAGCATGGACTCAGCTCTTCACAGTTCATCCCTTTGTTTTTACAAGCTTTAACCAAATTACGCATTTGCAACGAATAATTGTCATTGATCACGTGTCCGCCTGTCTTTTTGTCATGTTCAATACACCGACCGGAGCAGTAGGAGATGTTAAAGTTATTGTTGTGGATGGGAGCAATCATTTTAGAAAAGCTTCTGAGTCTAGTCCAGTTAACGTTTTCTGTCCAAAATGTTTTGTTTTTCAGTGCACATCCTTTAGAAATTGCCACATCTGTTTCTGTTGAGTGAATAGGCTCTTCAGTAGGCAAAGGCTTTCCATTCCCATACGTTGAGAACCCAAGAAGAGTCACCAAAAGAAAAGCTAAACACTTGACGAAAGCCATAGACAAAATTTGTATTGCAATCAGTCTCGAAGTCTTCCCGTTGTTGAATCTGTTTAAACTCGAGTTTATCAACGTTTATATAGTTTGTTCGGTAACGCTCCTTTTTGGATATCCTGTTCAAACACATCAGTTACCTTTGACCGATGATTTGGTAAACATGATATCACCAGCGACAGAATGGTTGATGTGCAAGCTAGATCAATGTACCCGATGTGCGTCCAACTTTCCCCTGCCCTATTCACCAGTTCCGACAGACTCAAATGTACTAGTAGCTAGTCATTCTTGATCATGAGAATTGATGAATAAGGTCTACCGTGCGAGAAAGCGATCAGACGGTCTGAGACACATCCGTCTGACGAGTGTGACAGCTACCACACACCTAACACCAACTCAGACCCGTGCAAATGCGACTCAAAGATAATTTCTTCCGGCAATCTCCTGTACCCGTGCAGCGGGTATTCCAGCGTTCCCCACCTACGAAATTAGCTAATGCTTTTATCTGTTTAGGTGCATAACCTTTGAATTTTGACGTGGGCTTTACAATGGTAACCTATCCTGCGAATCCACATGCGGACTAAAATGCTTGCAAGTATACAGTCTGCAACAGTTACTAATTTCCACGTGACATCCACAATCTCGGAACTAGAGCAAGCAGAGAAAAGGGTTACTAGCCGTATGTGCGAAATCATAGAAGCAGTTCAATCTATATACATTATACAGATGGCAGACAAGTAGGGCAGTCACTGGGTGCTCTTGATCTCGCAATGACCAGCAAGCGATTATAGAGATAGTGACGAAAACCATAGTCAGACAATATGGTAGCATCACTATTTAGTTGCGAAAACCGAGCGTCTGGCATGCGTGCAGAAAACGTTTGTCTCTGAACTGTCTACAACGCTCATCACATCACAGTCTTACAAGTCGGTTGCTCTTCTCAACGATGACTTGGGTACTCAGCCTTGCCTCATTGGTTATGGCAGAGAAACAATACGATCTATAAACAGACACTAAGTGAAAGAGGAATAGCTAGCACAAATCTTGTTCAGAGACATTCGCTCCAGTTTCAAAATGCATAACAGATTGAGCGTGAACACAATCACAGACAGCGTTTCGCCCAGGAATTTATCTCAACCCCCTAAGAACTGGATGAAGAACCACCCCTCAAAATACCAGATAACGCCCACAAAACTACGTCATCTAATTGATATCTAATACTCCCCATGCTTTCTGTCATAGTTCCTATGCTTGCAAGAAAAATTGAATCAAGGCAACCCAAACCGAACTATCCAGAAAACCGAAAACTTCAAGTGTGTTCGATTTTGTAGCCTCTGTCCGTCTGAAGAGTCTTGAGCTGCTTTCCAAATCTAATGCATCTGGAGCGTCCGCTCGTTTTGCATTACAGTATACATGTACATGTCTTGTAGGTTTTAAAAGCGATGTCTGAGCGACAGTGTCGGAAAAGCTGCTGTCAAACTTGTCTCTGGTTTCTTTGTCTTCCTACGGTACTATTTGTTGCCGTGACCGTTTATTCATTTGTTCTGTTTCATCCGGGTCAGTATCTTGTCGTCGGCTCTGTTCTAGTGAGTAGACATGACACGTTAACCGATCTCATATGATTGGCACGGCCTATTCTAATTCTATACCGGCTTATTCTCCACTCTTCTCTTGACATCAGGATTGACAAGTCCATTCACGTTCTCAAGTTCCGTCCAAACGTGAGCTGTGCTGGACTCTGTTCAGTCACTGAGTGTGTATCATGAAGCCGTGCGCTAGGGCCGATAGAAAACGGTCTTCGTCTCTTTTGGGTTAAACAAACGTATGGTCGGCTTTGATCACTAGCCATTCAGCCAGGCCATTAGCGGCAGTGTCGTAAATCGCACCTCTCATATGATGAGACAGTTTTCCTCAGCGAAAGTCTGGAAATGCTGCAACATAATGGTGGCCAGTTATCTGATGCAATTTACTCCAGAATTGCCATCCAAGACATAACGGGGTTCTGCTGTTGTCTGTTTCGGCCATTTTCTGCACGCGTCCACGACTACCACATACATACATGGTTCCTTGTACGGGCACCGCAAATTCGGCGTATATACGTTGACATGGAGTCGATGGATACTGCCATCTGGCAGTGGGTCGCGTACTGGGTCTGCTGCTGTCTCCTGACACCTTCTACACTGTCTAGCTCACTCGTCAAAGTCCCAAGACGAAAGAAGTGAAGCGTTTCGGCGATTGTTGACCGCAGTAAGGGAAAGCTACTTGGAAGCGCCACGAAAAGACTGTCTTTTGTGTTGCCGACTCAGACCTCTCGTGGTAGGGAAGACTCTCGCCATTCTCTATCATCTGCCAACCCTTTCGACAAATGTCACAACTTTAGACAATGGCGGGTTAGTAGAAGTGATTCTATGGATGTCATGCTCTGCACTTACTGAAAGACGGTCTATATATTTGAATAGAACGTAGCTTCGTCATCCGTTTCGCCTAGTTGATCAGCCTTATATTCCTGCCGTTGCAAACTTGGCAAGCCATCGCAATTGGAATAAACCCCATGCTCCTATACTGAATGTGACATGAGAAATCGCCCAAGAAAGAACACCAAAATTGTAGTCTAGCTGAAGCTGTAAATGGCACCGCCTTACCAAAGTCCATTAGGGGACTATACTGCAATGGTCTGTTATCAAGGTTAACTAGTACCCATCTAGGTAGAGATAAAAAATTTTGACTCCTCAAAAGAGTGCCAGTCTTTCTCGTTCTATCTGTGCATATTGTCTCTATGTCTTAAGCCCGGCTTACAGTACGATGCTAGCACGAGCGTCGAGTAAGCGTCCTGAACGCTGACGATGAGCGAGCGTCAGCGTCACGCTGTGAACATGACCGCGTTCGTGAAGCTCGCGCTCGCATAGCGTCCACGACGCTGAAAAGTAAGCTACGTTCCTCCACAGGATAGGTCTCTTTGCCCATCTAGTATCTGATGTGAAAGCGCGGTCCCTAATCCGATAGAAGAGGTACCGCACGCCAAATCGATTTCCAAGCCAAGCTTTAAGATGAGTCGGTACCTGATCTTCAATAGCATGCCTTTGAAGCTCTTCTCTTGTTCGTCCCCCCACTTTCACTTTGCGTCCATTTTGTGCAGTAAGTGAAGTGGCCTAGAAAGACCGCAGTTGTATAATACCCGTCCGTTTTGGCATCTTTGCAACAGGATGCACTTTCTTGCACTTTGGTAAAACCCTGCTGCAGAAATAACGTGGCCGCAGTACACTCGACAAAGTGCTGCTTGCATCAACATTTACATTCACTTCTTTTAGACAGTAGGCTTGTAATTGGTGCAATACACTGTATTACAGCCTCCAGGTTTGTTAATTGGTCGTCAGTGGATCGTCCAGGCACAATAACGTCGTCTAAATAGCATGCGGTTTCAAGATTACTTTTTGCAACACCACGTCCATTGCTCTCAGTCACATGGCAGGTGCAGATGCAACATGACATTGTGGGCGTTGATATTGCTACACTACTTTGAAGATATTCACCGTAAGGAAGTCTGTTTGCAGGGGTCGCAAGTCAATCATATTGAATTGCTTGCTTCCAGCAAGAACAGCAAACATCCTTTATATGCGGAATCAGGTAGGAATCTACATCAAACCGAGCCTTTATCGTTACTTTGAAGTCCCCACAGATTCTTACGCTATACCGTCTCTCTTTACGGGAGTAACTACAAAAGTAGCCCAGTTCCTGTGATTAATTTCTTCTCAATGCCTTCCCGTTCCCATTTGTACAATACGCTTCCATGCACATACAATGATTGGTTTCCGAGCCAGAGGTATGGATCAACCCTTCCAAAAACAGGTTGACATAACGTACCCCATAGCCTTCATATTCTTCATTCTTCGCAGTCCTGGTTAAAACAAGACTTGGTACTGGTTTAGTACTTAAACGAGATCATCTCTTGTCCTCAGGTAAAGGTGGCGGAGTGTTCATTCTAGTTTGATATCCAGCCAGCTCTCCCTGCCAAGACATGCAGTAGCATAGCCCTGAGGTTGAAGTCTGCGAACGTCGGGACTCCTGTACGTGGGCGTGTAGTTCCACAGACATGAAGGTGTCACGAACAGAAACAACACGATCGACAGGGTAGTTCTGTTCATCAACGGATAAAATCGCCGACGTTGACGAATAGACGAGTTAGAAGATAGTGAGATATGATTGCACTACGTGGCAAACCAATGTAGTCTTCAGCGAACCGCTTAAGAATTCAAACAGTGTTGAATTCACCCATTATGCGTAAGACATCAACTTAGTGACATCAAAGAAACTTCTCCAGACCCTTCCCGTCCGGAAATTTGACACGGCGGGAGATGGTATTGCACTGACGCGAGACTAGGACTACTTATGTGTTCTGTCCATCGTGGGAGTTTGCCGGAGCCCTTAATTATTAGTGCGGTCCAATCACGGACCAGTACTGTATACGGAAACCGCAGACAATAAATGAACAGCTGTAGCGACAAAAGCGTCCCTTCAAGATATACAGATTGTCAGCTAGGGGAATCTGCGTATACAGTGTACAGTTTTCTTTCCAGGGATAGGGTTAGGAGTACGCCTAAATATGATGTCCTGCAGGGACACGTTCTGTGGGAGGACAATATATTTTCTCTTAACACTGCCGAGACCAACCGCTAACGTTAATGAGAACATTTTTTACCTAAACACTCAGGTTTGCAACTATTAACTGACGCTGTGTTAACACCGTCGCTTCCACAGCTATGAGCCTTCTAAAAACTACGATAGTTTACTAGAATTGTCGAAAGCATCACAAATTTAGACGCCATTTTGTTTAATAAGCGCTCTACTCGTAATTCTATCTAAACTCATACAAAGCGACAGTGTCGTGGCACGTGATCACAATGTCCGTGAGACCGTTAGAATAACGGGTAGTCCAATCAATACGGGACACATGCCGCTCTTGACTAGGTAATGTTAGGTTCTCGTATATATCCCATTGAGTGACTTCTCGGCACTGAGGCGAAGAGTTCTTAACTGCAGATTGATATAGTAATTAACTTATAAGACTAGAAAGATTTGGGGTTCTCCTGTCTCGCCGTCTATTTCCGAAGAATCAGTTTGCAGCAGAAGTCTGGGATTGTCAGCAGGGTTCATTCGGCGCAAAATATCAATAGTTGATTATCTAACTGCTATCGAAGATTGTATGATCAAGCACAGCTAGGCGCTTGAGCGCGGCTTGGGTGGAAAACATGAACGCTTATCACAGAGCGACACACAGCTGTTTACTGTATATCTACTGTCCGTAGCTGAATAGGATCAGTCTAGTCTTGTGCATGTTCCTGTCGTGTCATAGTGTTAGAAGGCGTTTTGGTACGGGAACGGAATCACCAAGACGAACTACATTGCATGATCCCCACAATCAGATGACCTCCGTGGGCCGAACGTTTGTGTTGCCAGTCACTGACAACAATACCAACTCATTTTCATGTGTACATCGCAATTGCAATCGAAATTTGGGCACACTGAACAGAATCGACGTCAAGGGAGCGATGCCAAGATGCTTTTACTCTGGAGTACAGACCATCAAAGCGCGAGCACTTCTCTGAAATAGCATCACAAAGCACTTGCCTTCGAGTGGAAGTAGCAGTATTTCTTGTAATGCCTAACGGCAAACAGCAGGAAATGCTCGGCACCGTCAGCACACCGCTGGATACATAAACCTTTAGACACCGCTGTGTCCCGTACGTTTGGATCTTAGCTATGTCAGTTGATGTGCAAATGAATGAGAGTATGCGATGACCTTTTCCGTCACAAAGTTTCAAATGCATGTACGTTTATGAGTATAGATGTTAAATTTCTCTATTGCAGTGTTATCTATCGATGTAAGTAAAAGAAGCCAGTCTGTCTATTGAGATAAATGGCCAAATAACAGGGCCCATCGAGATCGGACTTGGTCAAGGGTGGCCCGGCCAGTCGGTGACTCTCGGTGTTTCCTTAGGAGTCGCGGCAGTGGATGGACGCTGGTTTGGCGACCTGCAAGTGAGGAGTCGTGTGGTCAGACAAGAAGTAGGGCTCGCAGCGGTTGTCGACCGCCAAGCGAGTTGAACCTCAGATACGTTACCCGAAGACACATGGCAACGTTCTTGTAGACGTCACGTGCACGACCGCCTCGAAGATATAACCGCCTGCATAACTCTTCTATTACACTTCTAACGGTCCTCGGACGTAACATTTCAGGTACACTAAGAGACAGTAAAACAACAAAGACGAAGGGCAAGAAACCTAAGAAAAAACGTCCGAACAACGGGCAACAGACAGTCGATACATGATCAATACCACACCATCGATCCCTAATCAAATATGGTATATATCATAGTGGCACGTGTGCACACCTGCCTGGGCGCAGAACAGAGGTCTAGGAACCACAAGAAGCAGAATAATTGCTCAAACAGCAGTCATATCATTTGAAAGACAACGAGTAAGCAAGTTGGATGTGAATTACAGCCCACTCTCAGCAGTTTACTGCTGGTGATCGTGTTCATCGTTTCACTCTTCCACCTACGCATCTTATTCCAGTGGAGTGACAGCGACACCTCTATTGGCTGACGAATATCAGTGATATGGCGTGTGCAATGCACGCGTATGGCTGTTATCGAGTAACATATTGTTGCGCTAACACTATGTTCTCACTGAAACTGACAACAGTGTTCTCACAAGCGCGCGTAGGCACTAGGACAGTGTTTGCATATTAAGACCCATGCTTCTTCAGACTGCAGTCAGTAACTGCACAGCCATGTAGAGACACACGAGGCTTCTTAAGAGAAAATAAAGACAACGATTCATGACGACATGTCTCTGGAATGGCAACTTGCGCTCAACACGCGTTTTCGAAAAATAACAACATCCGGAAAGGCAAAATCTAACACAGCAACATTCTGTTCTGGGTTGTGATCAAGCTCGCAAACGATAATTTAATTAGGCTATAAATCTGCAAAGCCTAATCTAGACTGAAAAGTGGAAATCACAGCTACACTACTGACTAGAAGAAGAGAGGAAAGGAAAGACGAGAGAGCAGGGGCCTATAGGCAATTTAGCAATATTCTAAACTTTCTTAAGTCTAATAAACACTCCTATTGGTGGTCTTGCCCATTCGCTTTCTGGTGATGTCACTTGCAGTTTGTATAAACATACAATATTTTCATTAAATCTTAACCCTAAGACTAAAAACTGGCATACAACTTGAAAATTGTAAGTCTGTACATTCTGAAGGGAATCACTTCTAGAACGCTAATACATATCAATTACTGATAAATAACAAACAACATTTACAGAATTTTTACTAAACATTATCAGTCATTTCATCAGTTGCAGTGGCACGCTTTGGGACTGAGAAAGATATGGGTAAAAGTTCGTACATGTTTATCCTGGTCAATATACTTAACTTTAACTGGTATTTCGCAAGTTCGATTTTGACTAATTGTTGTGTTCGTCGTATCGTTTGGGAACACAGCAAGGACTCTACTCTTTGCAGTTCTCCTGTTGTCTTCACAAACTTTAACCAAATTTCGCATTTACAATGCATAATTGTCATTGATCTTGAGTCCATCTGTCTCTCTGTCATGTTCAATCCACCGACATGAGCAATAGAAGATGTTAAAGTTATCGTTGTGGATGGGATCAATCATTTTAGGAAGGCTTCTGAGTCTAGTCCAGCTAGTTAACGTATTGGCAAGCAGTCTTGAAGTCTTCCTGTTATTAAATCTGCTTCTAGCTGACTTTACCAAGCAGTCTTGAAGTCTTCCTGTTATTAAATCTGCGTCTAGCTGACTTTACCAGACGTCTATATAGTTTGTTCGATGGCCCTCCTTTTTAGATATCCTGTTCAAACACATCAGCTACCTTCGACCGATGATTTGGTAAACATGATATCACCAGCGACAGAATGATTGATGTACAAGCTAGATCACTATACACGATGTTGGTCCAACTTTTCCCTGCCTATTCACTAGTTCTAACAGGCGCAAGTATACTTTAGCAAGTCATTCTCGATCATCAGAATTGATAAATAAGGTTAAAACCTGTTACAAAGGGATGAGACGGTCTGAGCACACATCCGTCCGACGAGTGTGACAGCTAACACATACCTAACACTCACTTAGATACATGGTACAGCGACTCGAAGGTAATTTCTTCCGGCATTATCTCCTGTATATACCCGTGCAGCGCGGGTATTGTTCCCCGCGTACAAAGTTACCTAATGCTTTATCTAGTTTGCTGACCCTTGAATTTTGACGTGTGCTTTACAATGGTATCCTATTATGCGTATTGATGCACCTACCTGCAAGTATTCAGTCTAATTAATTTTTATGTGACAACCGCAATCTCGGAACCAAGCAGAGGGAAGGCCGGGTTACCGCGACGTACCTGCGGAAACATATATAGTAGCATGCAGTTCAGTCTATATGTTACACTACAGAGATGGCAGACAAGTAGGGCAGTCACTGGGTGCTATTTATCTTGGAAATGACCAGCACGTGGTTGACGGAGACCATATAGTTATGCAGACAATAGTAGCATCACCGTCTAGCTACAAAACGGGCGTCTGGCCTATGTGTAGACCACGTTTGTCTCTCAAATGTCTACAAAGTACGTTCATCACATCACACTCTTACACCGTAGTGTATGAATCAAGACTGGGTATCCAAGTAATCGTTGGAAAGAGCAGCATTCTTGTCCCTCTATTATGGAAGTACTAACATGTGCATAATTATGAAGCCACCCTGAGCATGTGACTTAGATTTAAACTTTCTCAGACACTTGCAAGTACATGCATCTATATATGACAGCTGCACTTTAAAACAAGTTATAATGGTAAGGTAATGGCTCTTATTGTGCCATTCTCATATCTGAGATTGGGGGTTATGTTTGACCTGTTGAGATCGATACACGACTGCTTCTTGCATGCTGTCAGTTCAACCAGTAAATTTATAAATTAATAATCAAAATAGTTTTCAAAAAGCTTCTAAACAATGAAATGACTTTGTTTATGTCAGAAGACATACTCAAAGATTAAATAGAGACTATACGTTTCAGTTTACTTAAATATTGTGAGTCTGCTCTTGTGACATCACAACATGGACACGAGTTGGACATGGTAATGCATGGTGGCGGTGGTTAGTCTGGTCATTCTCTTGATATTTTTGTTGCTATTGGTTGTCAAAGCGTCCAATCAGAGCAATCTAATACCCAAATAGCATGATTTGATGTAGAATCCGCGAGTCAGCAGGTGTATTCACAAATCTTCAGTGTTCTTTTGATTTCCATGCCTCAGCTGATAGGGGGGGGGGGGACTCCATAATTATGCCCATCTCTGTTATGTAACTATGGAAGTGACCCAATTTGCTGTGAGTGACTCTCCTCCCAACGCCTTTCATTTCCAATTTTCCCACTGGCTTTTCACAATGATTGGTTTCCGAGCCAGAAGCAAGTATGGTTCGAGCCTTCCAGAAACGGGTTTGACATCCAGTGCACCCTAGCTTTGATACTCTTTATTCTTCCCATGGCCTGCATGGTAAAAACAGAGCTTGATATTAGTTGTATTTACTGCAAATCATTCCTGGTCCTCAGGTGAAGGTGACGCAGCTTCCAGCTAATTTTATTTGTTCCGGTCAGTCTCTTCCAAAGAGTGATTCTGATGGCCCATTTTTCTGCCAAAACATGCAGGGGCAAAGCTCTGAGGTTGAAGTATGCCGACGTCGGAACTCTTGTACGTGGTCGTGTTAGCTATCATATACATGCATAGCATAATTTTCATGAAGGTGTCGCGAAGAGAAACGACATGATCGACAGGGTGGTCTCTTTATCAACTACAATCACCGAAGTTGTCGAATAGACGAGCTACAAGATAACGATCTCTCTTTCTCTCTCTCCGCTCTCTCCTCTCACTCTCTCTCTCTCTCTCTCTCTCTCTCTTCTCTCTCTCTCTCTCTCTCTCTCTCTCTATTTAGATAATTCAACATCAACAAAATACAGCAGACAATTTCAACAAGCTATAGGAGGAGCTGAAAACAGTTCAACTGAACTAAAACGAAACTATGACTAAAGAGGAACTCTACATAGATTACGAACTACATAAGATTCTAACTAAGCATGCACTATGGTAATTACTTTAATTAAATAAAGTCAAGTCCAAAGCATCTGACAGGCTGCTTCTGACGAAAGTTGGCATCCACAGTGGTCTTTGGGACAAGCGATTTCATCTTTTCTGACATGATGGAAACGTTTTCTTTTTGAAGACACGTGGCAAAGCGTCGGCGCCACATGTGGAGGAACTCAGCGCTGGATATTTGTAAAGTTGAAGCTGCGAACTTTGATGTTTCCGATAAAAAATTTTGGGCTGAATCACTCCATCGGCCAAATACTTCCATTGCAAACGGTTTGAAAAGATACCCCAACTCTCTAGATTTAGAAAGATACTTTGTGTTCTTTTGCTTTTCTCTCTCTGTAGCAGCAAAGCCTGCTACTGAATGACTTTTAGAGATGTACTTCCTAGCTGCAGGATGAGCAATGGTAACGTCAAGTAGAAGTTTTTTTCCATCTTTATAGTCATAGACAGCAACATCTGGTCTTTGTTTTCCATCGAATTGATCTGGCAACTCCTTTCTGCATCGATATCCAACAGAGGTAAGCATTTTGTATAAACAATCTGCAATGTGATCATGGCGTCGAATGATTCCCCCTCCCCATTTACACGTTAGTATGTGGTAGCCACTACTGTCAAGAGGTTGTTTACATTGAGGAATGCAGTTGTCTAACGCTTGTAATTCTGGCAGAGGAGCACCAAGTCGCAACAAAGAAGCAACACGGAAATCCATGTTACTCATAGTGAATTCCTGCGTATTTGGTATAACGTCCAGCCAGCTCCCAGCAATAGGCCCACCGCAGCTAATGACTCTTGCCTTATCATATTCAGATGAACAGCCTTTCAGGAAGGTCTGAAATTGAGTGTCAAGGTGGCGAGAGTACAATCTGGATTGTAGTTTGAAGGGTTGATTAGGCAAGTCTGCCAATGAAGAGATCAAAGATTGTCTATCAGTGTGAAAAAGTTTTATTTCCTGAAGTGAATCGATCAGGTGGTCGGCGATTGAATAGACTGAAGGAGCCCTATCATCACAAATCCTAGCTGGAGTAATGACTGTATCACAGAAAGAGGCTAAAGAGGGCACTCTCAAAGGAAGCTGGTGTAGAGTGCTCGCCCGAGCTCCCAAGAAAGCACATGGAGCAGTAACACTCATTTGAGATAAACCGAATCCACCTTGACTGAATCGAAAGAAGAGTTGTACCCTTTGTTGCTCAGATAGCTTACAGCCGATGATGGCCTCAAAAGTATTTATGATTGCTACGTCAAACTCTCTCGTAGCCTCAGCAGTAACCGTTGGAGGAACACATCGAAGTAAGTGTGAAATCTTTGGAATTCCACAGTAACGAAGGATTAGCATTGCGGATTGTGTATCGTCAATATAAGGAAGTTTTGATAGGAAGGTTTTGGCAGTGTTGACTTGCTTCATGCACCGATCTTTAACAAAAGACAGGGATCCAATAGGAGTTCCTAAGACAACAAAGCCGTTCTTTTGTACAGGAATGTTCAGAGGCCAGTCATGGATACCGATTGGTGAGAAAGCTTCACATTTATCTTCTCTCAATTCTAATCCAATTTTAGATAGTTGAACTTTCAAATTGTTGTAACAATTGATCACTTCCTCTTTTGGCCCTAGAATCATGCTGTCATCGAGATAGCTAGGCGTAAGAACTGACTCGTGATCTTTAGCTGCATTGATCAGTATTGGTTGAAGAGCTAGGGCAAACAATAGGGGTCCTAGAGGATCGCCTTGTTGTACACCTTCCTCGGACAGTATAAATTGTGTTTTACAGCCCACTCGAACAGTGAGTTTAGCTGGAGGAATATAACATTGCGCCACAAATGGATACAGTTCCGGAAAAATTGAAGCAACTTCAGACAAAAAGGCAGACCGATCAACAGTATTGAAAGCATTTTTTGCATCAGTTTTAATAACAATCCACTCCGGATGCTCCTCCAGAGATGCCTGAATGAGATGTGTCATTAGCTCAGCTCCACCCGGCGTTGAAACTCCATATTGATGAGGGGCAAGGAAAGTCGAAATCTTCTTCTTGAGTTGATGACATGCAAGTTTGGCCGTCAGTCGTCGAAAAGAATCACCAACCGCAATTGGTCGGACATCATTCACGTTTTTCTGCAAAGCAATCAACTTTGCGCCGGCTAGAGTAGTGGCCACAACATCTGGTACAGAACCTGATAAATAGCTATTGCACAAAGAATGCAAATGAGACGTGGTGTAGTCAGAATCTAACAATAATTTTAGATGTTCAAATCTCCAGCCATTGAAACCGCAACTAGATCCATTCGGACAATTTTTGAGAACTGAAATGAACAAAGAAAGAGATACTTGGACTGGAGAGCAGGTGGGTTTGTGGTGCTTTAGTTCTTCAGAGATAAGATTTTTGCGTTGTGGATGTTTTTCTTGCAGACGCTGAAAAGTCTCAAGGGATGTAGTTGCCAAACCTGAACTTGTTAAGAGATTGCCTGCTCTAGAAATTTCTCCATTTCTCACTTTTGACCGGACTGATCTGATCAAGCTAGATGAAATAACACTATCAGAATCAGGGCATTCAAACTTATTTTGACGTTCGTCAGGACGAGGCACTGATGAGTGATAAAGTTCGTCAAACCTCAATTCTCTAAACTTTTTATATCGGCTTTCATGTTCTTTCTTGCCACATTTGCCACCACGAGTCACTGGTTGCAATAGAAACCTAGGTGTTAGGAGAAATAGTTTCCACGCTGACAGGTCACTGCTGTTTTCTGAAAGTTTCACTAGAGACATAGCACAACATTCCCTGAAGAAAGCTTGTAGATGCCTAGGTACGTTCGAAATAGTTGGAATAATTGACCCACTAATAGATTCAAAATCTAAGTTGTCAAGAAATTCCCAACCCTTGGTTCTGCCTCCAGGTGATTTGACTGCTGGTGATGTACTGATTTGATCAACATTACCCTTGACATTTGATGTCTGGCCCATGTCTGTGTCAGTCGCACCTCTTCCATTCCACTGTAGTTGTAGCAATTCCCCGTTGCTAAGAGTGTTAGCCAGAGGTACACGTGATGATGCAATGGCTTCATCAGTCAATGAACGGCGGCTGGATGACAATTCGAATTCCGTGACCTGCCCGTTACACGTATTGGACAGACTTGTAACGGACAAACTTGAAGAATCAAACGAGACAGCAGCCGTCGCTGTGTCAAGATTATCTGCCAAGCTGTTGGCCTGTAGATTTGATTGTGCACTTCTGCTAGAGCAGGCCTTGCTGTGTCTTGCAAGAGCGTTGAAGCCCGTGAAAGCGCACCTAGAAACGTACAGCTTACCACAAAAAGGGCATGGTTCCAATGAATGACGTAATCGAAAGTCCTCCGGTATTGTACTGGCTTCATGATTCTTTCGAATGTGCTCAAAAACCCGTTGGCGTTCGCCATGACGATATCTCTTGACAGGACAATCAACGATCGGACAACAAATTGAGTTTGAAGACTGCATTAGCAGCACGACTACGAGGAGAAAACCAGAGAAAATCAAACCAGTAAATCTGTAACTCATTGGGTAA
Source organism: Corticium candelabrum (assembly GCF_963422355.1). Lineage (NCBI taxonomy): Eukaryota > Metazoa > Porifera > Homoscleromorpha > Homosclerophorida > Plakinidae > Corticium > Corticium candelabrum. Next base: position 1,532,307 of record NC_085095.1, on the reverse strand, counting down.
AGCCCCCACTACAGCGTACAAGGACTCTGCACCATTATCCGGGACCTCTCTCTCTCTCTTCTCTCTCTCTCTCTCTCTCTCTCTCTCTCTCTCTCTCTCTCTCTCTCTCTCTCTCTCTCTCTCTCTGTATTTCAATATTTTCTAATCATAGTACAACGCGTGAATTTAAAAGTGCTACCTTACAATGTCTATAGTAAACTGTCCATTACAATAGTATTGTTCTTGAACACAGTTCAAGAACTTTGCTACTCTTAACAATCTAACTGAAATCTAGACCACAGAAACGGTAGCATACATATAGGCTAAAGTGAAATAACTACAGGTAAGCAAACTACGATAACTCTACGTTCTAATTACAAGAAAACAAACAGGAAATCTACGTAAAGTCTACGCCAAAATGGCGAACAGTAACTCTATCCTATGTGTTTTGGCCTTGATGGCTGCTGTCTTCCGATGATGGTATAGACCTTGTTGGACAGGATCCTTGCATTGCCTTTTTGTAAACAAACCGACAGACGGCGTCGCCACTCGTTTAGAAACTCTTCTGGTGAGAATCCTGCTAACGGTGCTGCTAATCTTAACACTTGCTGCTGCAAACCCTGCTGTTGTACAACTTCGACCAATATAATTCTGAGCCCAAGGATGAGCTATGGTTATGTCCAGCAATAGCTTCTTGCCATTGTCGAAGTCGTACACAGCAATGTCTGGACGTTGTTTGCCTTCAAATTGTTTGGTTAGTTCTTTCCTGCATCGCAAACCAACTGATGATAACATCTGATGTACACTGTCTAAGACTCGATCGTGTCGATGAATAGCACCTCCTCCCCACCTGCATGTAAGAAGATGGTATCCAAAGTTATCAATTGGCTCTCCGCACTGTGCAATACAGCTGTCTATTGCTCTAAGAGCTGGCAAAGACCCACCAAGTCGCAATAAAGAAGCCATGCAAAATTCTGCATTGCTCAATGTGTAATCTTGCGAACTAGGTATTGTGTCCAGCCAGCAGCCAGCAGTAGGTTCTCCACAGCTGATCAGTCTGGCCATGTCTTTCTTAGATTGACAGTCTTGCAAGAATTGATGAAAATTGTTGTCTTTCAGTTTGGATTTTAAATGAGACTGGAGCTTTCTTGAATGATTCGGCAAATCCTTCAAAGATGAAATCAGTTGCTTTGTTGTTTCACAGGAGCTATAAACTTCAAGTAAAGTCTTATCCAAGTGAATACCAATACTTGAACTGTTGTTGACAGAGCAATCTCTCGCACTATGTAAACTAATATGATCACAGATAGCAATCATTCTTTGCTCTTTTAATGGAAGATGGTGAAGGCTACTAGCCTTCCCAAGAAAGCCACTGAAGCTGTGGAACTAGATTTTGTAAGACCAAATCCACCTTGACTAATTGGTAACGATAGTTGCCGTATCTCTTGAACAGATAGCTTGCACCCTATTATGGCCTCAAAAGTATTAATGATGGTACAATCAAACTCTGCAGCTGCAGTATCTATAACTAAAAGAGGAATACAACGTAGCAGGTGCGATATCTTTGGTATTCCACAGTAGCGTAAAAGCAATGACGCTGTCTGTGCGTCGTTCAATCCTGGAAGCTTAGATAAAGAACTTTTGCAGAATCCACTTGTTTGAAACAGACATCTTGAACAAAGGACTTGTGACCAATTGGGCTTCCCAATACAACAATGCCATTTTTCTTTACAGGAACTCTCTCTCCTCTCTCTCTCTCTCTCTCTCTCCTCTCTCTCTCTCTTCTCTCTCTCTCTCCTCTCTCTCTCTCTCTCCTCTCTCTCTCTCTCTCTCTCTCTCGTATATTTGAAATAAATTTTCAACGTAGACACAGAATATGATCTAGAACCATCAAGTCAGTCGCTAAGCAAACTACCATACGCTATGTAGACACAAATACAACCTTTACTCTACATCAACACTAACACGCAAGAATGAAAATAATTTACATAAAATCGATACTGTAATGTCTTGCTTCGATATTATTTATCGAATTAGGATCTATTGGAGTCTGTCCTATAATTGCTGCAATCTTGTTATGTATCATATCTGCATTTCCTTTCTGAAGACAGACTGCCAATCGACGACGCCAATAGTTTGCAAAGTCACTGTAAGACATGTCCAGTGCTGCTGGCGCGAGACTGGTAGCCTCCTTCAAAGTGTTAACACTCTCAGCACCCCAACAGCCAAACACTTCCAATGCAAAAGGTCGGAACAAGTGTCGTAGGTCTATTGCTGCAGACAGATACTTGGTATTCTTTGAGCGTTCTTCTGAAGATGCAGCATACCCTGATATTGTTTTGCTCGATCCGATGTTATGCAGTGCCCAGAGATGAGTAACTGTCATGTCCTACAGTAACTTTTTGCCTTGATTATAGTCATAGACAGCGACATCTGGACGCTTCTTTCCTAGGAATTGATTTTGTAGCTCCTTCTTACATCGAAAGCCTAAAGACCTGAACATGTCGTATAAACTGTCCGATAAATGGTCATGGCGGTGTATAGGGCCTCCTCCCCATTTAAAAGTCATGAGATGGTAACTATAGAGATCAACTGAATTGCTCTCTCTCTCTCTCATCTCATCTCTCTCTCTCTCTCTCTCTCTCTCTCTCTTCTCTCTCTCTCATCTCATTTCTCTCTCTCTCTCTCTCTCATCTCATCTCATCTCTCTCTCTCTCTCTCTCTCTCTGTCTGTCTTTGTCTCTGTCTTTGTCTCTCTCTCTGTCTCTCTCTCTCTCTCAGTGTCATTTTGGAGTGCTTAAACCATTTGCATCACTACAGGAAAGTTAACTCACTAAAACTAACAATGGTACACCACAATAAAGTCAACAAAACACAGCACTGGAATTATTCAAACCACTACACTGCGAATAATTATCTCCCCACGCAGTTCTTTATGGTAGATAAATGTAGTTTCAGCTATGGAAGCAGGTCACCTGGAGACTCTTCCTGATTTGGTGGTGACCTTTTGTTGGTAGTCTTTAGGCGTCCCCTGTGGCGTTATTGACTCTATTGTTTAGAGCATGGTTAGCTGTCTGATCGAGGGTGTCTGCATGCTCGCTTTTGTTTCTGTTTCTGGTGTACTTTTGTGTTCAGTCGTATTGCTTGTGGTTGCAAGTGCTGACATTGTCCACATCTCTGCTGCTTCATATTGATTTGCGACTGATTGCGGCGTAGTATGCGTTTTCCATAACACGAACAAGGTAATACCTGGGTGTGTTGTGATGTGCAACTACTTGCACTGGCACCCAAGTTCCACCTTCTCAAATGCAGACGTTTTCTACTGAAATAAGTGGGGTGCTGCAGCCCTAGATCTGTCGTTAAAAGCATGTCCCCGGTTGCTTTGCCAGCTTGTCTCTGACTTCTTGCTTTTGCCATACATAAGGCTGTAGTGTCTTTCTGTTGACAGCAAGTTGGGAGCGTACTTTTCTGCTTTGCAACTGCTCTGCTAGTGATGGTAGCCCGTCTTCAATTAAGGTGGTTCTGAGTGCTCTCAGTACGTCAGGGAGAGAACAGCCGTCAGCAAACATCTTTCTCTTTGTTTTCTTTGGCATTTGTATGCTTCGCTCAGCTTGACCATTGCTTGATGGGTAGCCTGGGCGTGATGTGACATGCCTAACGTCGGAAGTCTGCGCATGCTAACTGTGACCCATTGTCGGAGATGACTTCTTCAGGAACCCCGTAGTTGGCAAATTGTTCATCCATCCGATTGCGGTCAGTAACAGAACAGCGATAGTGAATACAATAAGAGCAAACGCGATTCTTAAAGCGTGTACTTAGAAAGAAAAAAGTCCTTTCGACAGCTTGCGCTTGAACAGGTTTTTTTCGAAAAAGAACAACCGCCATGCAGAAAAAAACCAAACTTTACCACAACATTCGAGAATTCTTCCCTGAGTTGTGATCCGACGCAATACATGATAGTTTATTTGGTTAGGCTATAAAGCTGCAAACCCTCATCTAGACACAAACGTGAAAATCACAGCTACTATATAGTGACTAGAAAAAGAGATGAAGGAAAGAATAGACGAGAGAGCAGGGACTTATAAGCAATTTACCGTCACAAAAAGCCTTGAACTTAATTAAGACTCATCAGCACTAATATTGAAGGTCTTTCCCATTTGGCAGACGACTTTGAATGTAAAGCAAAACATCTCAATATCATTAATCACGATGGCAATAGAACAGTTTCATGCCATTGACCATTCGCTTTCTAGTGATTTCACTTGCAGTTTGCATAAACATATTACATTTTGATTAGAATGAAAACAACTGACATACAATTTGAAAAGTGTAAATCTGTATATTCTAAAGTGCAACACTTCAATAACGCTATTACATATCAACTACTGATAAATAACAAACAACATTCACAGAATTATTAGCAAGCATTATCAGTCATATTCTTCATCAGTTGCAGTGGCACGCTTGGGGACTGAGAAAGATATGGGTAAAAATATCTCGTTTTCCATCCTGGTCAATATACTCAACACCAACAGGTATTTTGGTAAATTCAATTTTAACTGGATTGTTGTGCCCGTGGTATCGTTTAGGAACACAGCATGGACTCAGCTCTTCACAGTGGATCCCTTTGTCTTCACAACTCTTAACCAAATTTCGCATTTGCAATGCATAATTGTCTTTGATCACGTGTCCGCCTGTCTTTCTGTCATGTTCAATACACCGACCGGAGCAGTAGGAAATGGTAAACTCACGGCTGGAAAAAGGAAAAATCCTTTTAGAAAAGCTTCGGAGTCTAGTCCAGTTAACTTTGTCTGTCAAAAGTGTTTTGTTTTTCAGTACACATCCTTCAGAACTTGCCACATCTGTTCCTGTTGAGTGAATAGTCTCTTCAGTAAACAAAGGCTTTCCATTTCCACAAGTTGAGAACCCAAGAAGAGTCACCAAGAGAAAAGCTAAACACTTGACGAAAGCCATAGACAAATCTTGTATTGCAAGCAGTCTCGAAGTCTTCCTGTTGTTGAATCTGTCTAAACTCGAGTTTGTCAGACGTTTATATAGACATGTTCGATGGCGCTCTTTTCGAATATCCTGTTCAAACACATCAGTCACCTTTGACCGATGCTTTGGTAAACATGATATCACCAGCGACAGAATGATTGATAAACAAGCTAGATCAATGTATTCGAGGTGCGCCCAAATTTTCCCTGCACTATTTGCTAGTTCTAACAGGCGCAACTGTTTGATTAGCCAGTCTTTCTCGATTATCAGAAGTGATGAATAGGTCTACCGTGCGAGAAAGTGATGAGACGGTCTGAGTACACATCCGTTCGACGAGTGTGACAGCTAACACATACCTAATACCAACTCAGACCCGTGCACGAGCGACTCAAAGATAATTTCTTCCGGCATTACCTCCTGTACTCGTGCAGCGGGTATTCCAACGTTCCCCGCGTACGAAATTACCTAATGCTTTCGTCTGTTTTCTTTGAAGTTTGACGTGTGCTTTACTATGGTATCCTACCCTTCGAATGTACCTGCAAACTAAAAGGCATGCAAGCATGCAGTCTCCAACAGTTACTACCGGTAATTTCCAGGTGACAACCGCAATCTGGGAAGTAGAGCAAGCAGAGGGAGGATTACTGGCCGTACGTCAGGAAAAATAGTAGCAGTTCAATCTATAGTATACACTACAAAGATGGCAGACAAGTAGGGCAGTCACTGGGTGATCTTGATCTTGCAATGATCGGCAAGTGATTGTAGTGACGGAAACCATAACCAGACAATATGGTAGCATCACTATCTAGTTACGAAAACGAGCATCTGGCATGTACCAGGCAACGTTTGTCTCCGAACTGTCTACAACGTTTATCACATCACACTTTTACAAGACTGCTGCTCTTCTCAACGGTGACTTGGGTAATAACCATTGCCTCACCGGTTAAGGCAGAAGAACAATTTGATCGATAGACAGACACTGAGTGAAAGGGGGACTATATAGCTGGCACAAATCCTGTTCAGAGACATTAGCTCCAGTTTCAAAATTGATAACGGATTGAGCGTAAACATAATCATACACAGTGTTATACCCAGGAATGTACCTCAACCAGTGTAAGAACTGGATGAAGAACAACCCCTCAAAATACCATAAAAGGCACGTCATCTAATCGATGCCTAATACTCCTCATGCTTTCTGTCATACTTCGTATGCTTGACAGAAATATCGAATCCAAGGCAAACCAAACCGAACTACCCAGAAAACGGTTGTGTACCATTTTGGAGGCGCCCGTATGTGGAGTCTTGACCTGCTTTTCATACCTAACGCATCTAGAGTGTCCGCTCGTTTATCATTACAAGTACAGCAACTATCCATGCTCCTAGATCAAATAAAGGTGACGCAGCTTTCAGGCCATAGCTTGATCTCCAGCCAGTCTCTCCCTGCCAAGACATGCAGTAGCATATATCCTTGAGGTTACATTGACATCTGCGGACGTCGGGATTCCTGTACGTGTCGTGGTGGCTCCCATAAGCATGGAGGTGTCACGAACAGAAACGACACGGTCGACAGGGTAGTTGTCTTGACTTTAACGAACAAACAAACACACACACGCACACACCCACTCACTCTTTCTCTCTCTCTCTCTCTCTCACACACACACACACACACACACACACACACATACACGGACACACACACACACACACACACACACACACACACACACACACACACATGATTGTAGTAATTAGCAAATTTAAACCAACCTGGTCTTTCGTGAACCTCTTAACAAATAAAAAATCTAGTGTTGAATTCACCCATAATGTGTAAAGCAGCAACGCAGCGACCTCAAACTTCGCAAGACCCTTCCCGCCAAGAAGTATGAAGCGGCGGGAGAGGGTCCACTTACGCGAGATTATATATATATATATATATATACATGTGTGTGTGTGTGTGTGTGTGTGTGTGTGTGTGTGTGTGTGTGTGTGTGTGTGTGTGTGTGTGTGTGTGTGTGTGTGTGTGTGTGTGTGTGTATGATACAGTAGGACACTACTTATCCGACACTCAGTTATCCGCCAGCACAGATTATCCGACGGTGAGTGGCTTGTCTGAACTGCGAGGCTGTGCGCACGCTAGGATACCATTCCCGTGCGTACATTACTGTATCCGTGATCCACGTGTCGTCAAATTAAATGAAGCTCTAGAAACGATTCTTCATTACTTGGAAAAGCAACCTGAAGTTCCAGTAAGCACAATGGTCCTACTGAATGGGCTGCTGATGAAAGCTACAGCAAGAAGAGCGAAAGCATTAATCCAGACTAAGATTAATGCCCGTTGGAAAAAGTACGGCAGAATTCACTACGAATTCCCAGTGATTTCTGTGAGAGTTGATCACGAAGACGCCGAATTCTATGTGAACTCACACTGAAGTCTTGCGAACAGCGAGATTAGTCCGAAAAGTCGTGAAAGAGTGCGCAGATGCCAATTTCGCTAACCCGTATCAGAAGCAGTGAAATCTGTACACTGGCAGATTGCTAGTCTTCGTAACAAACAGTTACAGCAATTTGGTCGAGGTGCATACTGTCTGCTTGCTAAATATACGTCTATAACGAATTCGGCAACGCAGCTTGCTTTGCAGCAGTACGAAACGCTCGACATTAGATCCTACAGTCCAATGCCGCACTCTTCGCTGGTCTTCCGGGTTTTTCTTGCTACATTTCGTAAATCAAAGCAATTTCAACATCCCCACAGAATTCACTATGAAATGATAACAAATGCACACCGAATTCATATAGAATTCACGTGAAAAGTGAGAGAGCCGTGCAGCGCATACACAACGTTGAAATTTAATTAACCAATGAGCTCATTAATTTGTCTATTTTTGTTTTGTTTCTTGTGGCAATAGATCAATTGCTGATACATCAAAATGGTATTCAAGATGTAGACAATTAATCCATAACTTCAAAAATCTTTAATTATTATTAATTGAATACATGTTAGTTTTATTTATATAACTGATGATGTGTGTATATACTTCGAAAAGAAGAATCAGTATACTTCACTATTGATCACTAATCACATTCAAGAAAATTGGGAAATTCTGGTATACAGCATCTCTCTTCAGTAGAATCAATAAGTCTCATAAAAACTACTTTCTCCGTTATCTCTGAGGCCAAAATTACCAAATTTTGTTATCGGGCACTTCCACAATCCTAATATGACCAATGATAGTCCTAACACTATAGCTCGATCTCAAGATTGCATCAATATAGTTACTTTAAGTCTTGACAGTTCCCATCAGTGTTCGTTCTCCCTAGTCAAAGAATTGTACTGTATTAGTTGTTACATGTACAATTAGATGTTGAACTTCTATAAGTATTCTGCAGTTGTTTTTCAAAATGCGTCAGTAATACGACGTTCTTTTGATTCCATGCCCGTCGGATAAGTGATGTCCTCCTGTATATCTATATATATATATATATATATATATATATATAAAGCTCAAATTGTCTGTCTGTCTGTGTGTGTGTGTGTGTGTTCGCGTTTGGCGGGCACGTCTTTTGTCCGTTCGCAACCGAAATCGGCACGCACACTCGGCACGCACAGGGAAAGGTTTGAGTAAATAAATTAAAAAAAATATGCACCGGGTCTCCTCTCGAGGGGTCGACCCGTGCGTAAAATTTCTCGATGACGCAAACGCTACACATTCCGGTTCATTCGAACACACGCCCACACCAGTCCTGTGTAGACTGTATGCATCGTCGTCCTTTACAAAGCTTTGAGCAATCGAATATCTCTTGCCGACGAAACTTACTCTTCTAGCGCTTTCGTCTCTCCAAATTCTGATTGCATTTCCACCAAATCCAATCTACACGTTTTTTCTGCAGCAAGCGCTACACGGGAAGTGTGTTGATTTCTATCGAAACAAGCGGGAAGAGCAAGATTCGAATTCATTCAGGACATCCGGGACCTCGCAACAAAGATTGCACACACGCACACACGCACACACACACACACACACACTAGGATCCATGGCCCGTCCTTTGTACGGGCAAGATAGTGTAGTGTAAAGATAGGTCTGTGGACACGTCACGTGCAATCTTTGTTACGAAGTCGTGATGGCGTGTGCTGTGCACGTGAATGGCTGTGCAAGGGTTATCTTGTGCACTAACTTTATATGTTCTCACTGAAACTCACAACAATATATGTTCTCACGAGAGCTCGGCAAGCAACATTTGTTCATGTTGCGGACGTGGCAAAATATAAATTTAGTCTTTAATACACATCTAATAAACGATCTTTTGCAAAAACATTTAACATATAAACTATTTTGACATTAAATACTGTCAGTGTAGATGTTTAGTAAAATTACATTATGTGTGGAAAGTTGGTAGTCCCATTGCAGTTTGAGTTGCACGACCACCGCCTGTGCCAGTTAGCAATTACATAGCAATTAGCGCGTGTTAATTACGTGTGGCGGATCATGTGTGGCATAGGCTGCCGCGTTTCCGATGTACGCTTCATACGAAGATTGCGATCAGTAATAGAACAGCGATGGAAAATATTATAAGAGCAAACACAGACAACGATTCTTAAAGTGTGTACGTAAAAAGACAAACTCGTTTACGCGAGTCTGGCTTGAAATACGTTTTTTCGAAGAAAGAACAACCGCCAGAAAACTGAAATTTATCGCAATATTCGGTAAATTTCTGTCTGAGTTGTGATCAGACGCAAATACATGATAATTTGGTTAGGCTATAAAGCTGAAAACTCTCATCAAGACACAAAAGTGAAAATCGTGCACAGCTGCAATACTGACTAGAAAATGAGATAAAAGTAAGAAATAACGAGAGAACAGGGACTTATAGGCAATTTGCCGTCGCAAAACCTTGCACTTAATTAATTAAGTGTCATGACCACTTATCTAGTAATAGTCTTGCCTATTTTTCACCCTTACAACTGCAGCAGCAATTTTGGAAAATTCGGCAAACGAGTTCGAATGTAAAGCAAAAATCTTAATATCATTAATCTAGGTTTGCAATAGAACAGTTTCATGCCATTGACTATTCTCTTTCAGGTGAGGTTGCAGTTTGCATAAACATATTATATTTTCATTAAAATGAAAACAACTGGCATACAACTTGAAGAGTGTAAGTCTGTACATTCTAAAGTGCAACACTTCAATAACGCTAATACATATCAACTACTGATAAATAACAAATAACATTCACAGAATTATTAGCAAGCATTATCAGTCATTTTGTCATCAGTTGCAGTGGCAGACTTGGGGACTGAGAAAGATATGAGTAAAACTTCGTACATGTCCATCCTGGTCAATATACTCAACATCAACAAGTATTTTGGTAAATTCAATTTTGACTGGATTGTTGTGTCCGTGGTATCGTTTAGGAACACAGCATGGACTCAGCTCTTCACAGTTCATCCCTTTGTTTTCACAAGCTTTAACCAAATTCCGCATTTGCAATGCATAATTGTCATTGACCACGTGTCCGCCTGTCTTTTTGTCATGTTCAATACACCGACCGGAGCAGTAGGAGATGTTAAAGTTATTGTTGTGGATGGGAGCAATCATTTTAGGAAAGCTTCTGAGTCTAGTCCAGTTAACGTTTTCTGTCCAAAATGTTTTGTTTTTCAGTGCACATCCTTTAGAAATTGCCACATCTGTTTTTGTTGAGTGAATAGGCTCTTCAGTAGACAAAGGCTTTCCATTCCCATACGTTGAGAACCCAAGAAGAGCCACCAAAAGAAAAGCTAAACACTTGACGAAAGCCATAGACAAAATTTGTATTGCAATCAGTCTCGAAGTCTTCCCGTTGTTGAATCTGTTTAAACTCGAGTTTATCAACGTTTATATAGTTTGTTCGGGAACGCTCCTTTGGGTATCCTGTTCAAACACATCAGTTACCTTTGACCGATGATTTGGTAAACATGATATCACCAGCGACAGAATGGTTGATGTGCAAGCTAGATCAATGTACCCGATGTGCGTCCAACTTTCCCCTGCCCTATTCACTAGTTCCGACAGACTCAAATGTACTAGTAGCTAGTCATTCTTGATCATGAGAATTGATGAATAAGGTCTACCGTGCGAGAAAGCGATCAGACGGTCTGAGACACATCCGTCTGACGAGTGTGACAGCTACCACACACCTAACACCCACTCAGACCCGTGCAAATGCGACTCAAAGATAATTTCTTCCGGCAATCTCCTGTACCCGTGCAGCGGGTATTCCAGCGTTCCCCACCTACGAAATTAGCTAATGCTTTTCTGTTTAGGTGCATAACCTTTGAATTTTGACGTGGGCTTTACAATGGTAACCTATCCTGCGAATCCACATGCGGACTAAAATGCTTGCAAGTATACAGTCTGCAACAGTTACTAATTTCCACGTGACACCCGCAATCTCGGAACTAGAGCATGCAGAGAGAAGAGTTACTAGCCGTATGTGCGAAACCATAGAAGCAGTTCAATCTATATACATTATACAGATGGCAGACAAGTAGGGCAGTCATTGGGTGCTCTTGATCTCGCAATGACCAGCAAGTGATTATAGAGATAGGGACGAAGACCATAGTCAGACAATATGGTAGCATCACTATCTAGTTACGAAAACCGAGCGTCTGGCATGCGTGCAGAAAACGTTTGTCTCTGAACTGTCGACAATGCTCATCACATCACAGTCTTACAAGTCGGTTGCTCTTCTCAACGATGACTTGGGTACTCAGCCTTGCCTCATTGGTTATGGCAGAGAAACAATACGATCTATAAACAGACACTAAGTGAAAGAGGAATAGCTAGCACAAATCTTGTTCAGAGACATTCGCTCCAGTTTCAAAATGCATAACGGATTGAGCGTGAACACAATCACAGACAGCGTTCCGCCCAGGATTTTATCTCACCCCCTAATAACTGGATGAAGAACCACCCCTCAAAATACTAGATAACGCCCACAAAACTACGTCATCTAATTGATATCTAATACTCTCCATGCTTTCTGTCATAGTTCCTATGCTTGGAAGAAAAATTGAATCAAGGCAACCCAAACCGAACTATCCAGAAAACCGAAAACTTCAAGTGTGTTCGATTTTGTAGCCGCTGTCCGTCTGAAGAGTCTTGAGCTGCTTTCCAAATCTAATGCATCTAGAGTGTCCGCTCGTTTTGCATTACAGTATACATGTACATGTCTTGTGGGTTTTAAAAGCGATGTCTGAGCGACAGTGTCGGAAAAGCTGCTGTCATAACTTGTCTCTGGTTTCTTTGTCTTCCTACGGTTCTATTTGTTGCCGTGACCGTTTATTCATTTGTTCTGTTTCATCCGGGTCAGTATCTTGTCGTCGGCTTTGTTTTAGTGAGTAGACATGACACGTTAACCGATCTCATATGATTGGCACGGCCTATTCTAATTCTATAGCAGCTTATTCTCCACTCTTCTCTTGACATCAGGTTTGACAAGTCCATTCACGTTCTCAAGTTCCGTCCAAACGTGAGCTGTGCTGGACTCTGTTCAGTCACTGAGTGTGTATCATGAAGCCGTGTGCTAGGGCCGATAGAAAACGGTCCCGTCTGTTTTGGGTTGAACAAACGTATGGTCGGCTTTGATCACTAGCCATTCAGCCAGGCCATTAGCGACAGTGTCGTAAATCGCACCTCTCGTATGATGAGACAGTTTTCCTCAGCGAAAGTCTGGAAATGCTGCAACATAATGGTGGCCAGTTATCTGATGCAATTTGCTCCAGAATTGCCATCCAAGACATAACGGGGTTCTGCTGTTGTCTGCGTCGGCCATTTTCTGCACGCGTCTACGACTACCACATACATACATGCTTCCTTGTACGGGCACCGCAAATTCGGCGTATATACGTTGACATGGAGTCGATGGATACTGCCATCTGGCAGTGGGTCGCGTACTGGGTCTGCTGCTGCCTCCTGACTCCTTCTACACTGTCTAGCTCACTCGTCAAAGTCCCAAGATGAAAGAAGTGAAGCGTTTCGGCGATGTTGACCGCAGTAAGGGACAGCTACTTGGGAGCTCCACGAAATGACTGTCTTTTGTGTTGCCAACTCAGTCCTCTCGTGGTAGGGAAGACGCTCGCCATTCTCTATCATCTGCCAACCCTTTCGAGAAATGTCACAACTTTAGACAATGGCGGGTTAGTAGAAGTGATTCTACGGATGTCATGCCCTGCACTTACTGAAAGACGGTCTATATATTTGAATAGAACATAGCTTCGTCATCCGTTTCGCCTAGTTGATCAGCCTTATATTCCTGCCGTTGCAAACTTGGCAAGTCATCGCAATTGGAATAAAGCCCCATGCTCCTATACTGAATGTGACATGAGAAATCGCCCAAGAAAGAACACCAAAATTGTAGTCTAGCTGCCGCTGTAAATGGCACCGCCTTACCAAAGTCCATTAGGGGACTATGCTGCAATGGTCTGTTATCAAGGTTAACTAGTACCCATCTAGGTAGCGATAAAAAATTTTTGACTCCTCAAAAGAGTGCCAGTCTTTCTCGTTCTATCTGTGCATATTGTCTCTATGTCCTAAGCCCAGTTTACAGTACGATGCTAGCACGAGCGTCGAGCAAGCGTCCTGAACGCTGACGATGAGCGAGCGTCAGCGTCACGCTGTGAACATGACCGCGTTCGTGAAGCTCGCGCTCGCCTAGCGTCCACGACGCTGAAAAGTAAGCTACGTTCCTCCACGAGATTGGTCTCTTTGCCCATCTAGTATCTAATGTGAAAGCGCGGTCCCTATTCCGACAGAAGAGGTACCGCACGCCAAATCGATTTCCTAGACAAGCTTTAAGATGAGTCGGTACCTGATCTTCAATAGCATGCCTTTGAAGCTCTTCTCTTGTTCGTCCCCCCACTTTCACTTTGCGTCCATTTTGTGCAGCAAGTGAAGTGGCCTAAAAAGACCGCAGTTGTATAATACCCGTCCGTTTGGACATCTTTGCAACAGGATGCACTTTCTTGCACTTTGGTAGGACCGTGCTGCAGAAATAACGTGGCCGCAGTACACTCAACAAAGTGATGCGTGCATCGACATTTACATTCACTTTTTTTAGACAGTAGGCTTGTAATTGGTGCAATACACTGTATTACAGCCTCCAGGTTTGTTAATTGGTCGTCAGTGGATCGTACAGGCACAATAACGTCGTCTAAATAGCATGTGGTTCCAAGATTACTTTTTGCAGCACCACGTCCATTGCTCTCAGTCACATGGCAGGTGCAGATGCAACATGACATGGTGGGCGTTGATATTGCTACAGTACTTTGGAGGTATTCACCGTAAGGAAGTCTATTTGCAGGGTCGCAAGTCAATCATATTGAATTGCTTGCTTCCCGCAAGAATAGCAAATATCCTTTATATGCGGAATGAGGTAGGAATCTACATCAAGCTGAGCCTTTATCGTTACTTTGAAGTCCCCACAGATTCTTACGCTATACCGTCTCTCTTTACGGGAGTAACTACAAAAGTAGCCCAGTTCCTGTGATTAATTTCTTCTCAATGCCTTCCCGTTCCCATTTGTACAATCCGCTTCCATGCACATACAATGATTGGTTTCCGAGCCAGAGGTATGGATCAACCCTTCCAAAAACGGGTTGACATGACGTACCCCATAGCCTTCATATTCTTCATTCTTCGCAGTCCTGGTTAAAACAAGACTTGGTACTGGTTTAGTACTTAAACGAGATCATCTCTTGTTCTCAGGTAAAGGTGGCGGAGTGTTCAGTCTAGTTTGATATCCAGCCAGCTCTCCCTGCCAAGACATGCAGTAGCATAGCCCTGAGGTTGAAGTCTGCGAACGTCGGGACTCCTATACGTGGGCGTGTAGTTCCACAGACATGAAGGTGTCACGAACAGAAACAACACGATCGACAGGGTAGTTCTGTTCATCAGCGGATAAAATCGCCGACGTTGACGAATAGACGAGTTAGAAGATAGTGAGATATGATTGCACTACGTGGCAAACCAATGTAGTCTTCAGCGAACCGCTTAAGAATTCAAGCAATGTTGAATTCACCAATTATGTGTAAAACATCAACTCAGCGACATCAAAGAAACTTCTCCAGACCCTTCCCGTCCGGAAATATGACACGGCGGGAGAGGGTATTGCACTGACGCGAGACTAGGACTACTTATGTGTTCTGTCCAGCTTGGGAGTTTGCCGGAGCCCTTAATTATTAGTGCGGTCCAATCACGGACCAGTACTGTATACGGAAACCGCAGACAATAAATGAACAGCTGTAGCGACAAAACCGTCCCTTCAAGATATACAGATTGTCAGCTAGGGGAATCTGCGTATACAGTGTACAGTTTTCTTTCCAGGGCTAGTGTTAGGAGTACGCCTAAATATGATGTCCTGCAGGGACACGTTCTGTGGGAGGACAATATATTTTCTCATAACACTGCCGAGACCAACCGCTAACGTTAATGAGAAAACAGTTTTTACCTAAACAGTCAGGTTTGCAACTAGTAACTGACGCTGTGTTAACACCGTCGCTTCCACAGCTATGAGCCTTCTAAAAACTACGATAGTCTACTAGAATTGTCGAAAGCATCACAAATTTAGACGCCATTTTGTTTTAATAAGCGCCCTACTCCTAATTCTATCTAAACTCGTACAAAGCGACTGTGTCGTGTCACGTGATCACAATGTCCACGAGACCGTTAGAATAACGGGTAGTCCAATCAATACGGGACACATGCCGCTCTTGACTAGGTAATGTTAGGTTCCCGTATATATCCCATTGAGTGACTTATCGGCACTGAGGCGAAGAGTTCTTAATTGCAGATTGATATAGTAATTAACTTATAAGACTAGAGAGATTTGGGGTTTTCCTGTCTCGCCGTCTATTTCCGAAGAATCAGTTTCCAATAACATTTAACAACATTGACCCGCATTCATTTGTACACCATTGCAATCCATGTCACGGCACACTACTGATACTTACGGCATGGACGTGAACCCATGCTGCTTACCACACATGCGCGTACTTTCACAGTCTTGCTAGCAATTATAATTGCAACTAGTAACTTTGAGTCGTCAAACCGACGTGCCTGCGTGGGCACACAACAAAGGTATATGAAATAGAATACTTGCTGAAACAGCAATCGTCGATAGGAGGTCAAAGGCTAGGAATTACGGCCCACTCTCAGTTTACTGTTGCTGTTCATCCTTTCACCTTCCACTCACACACTCATCCCAATGCAGTGGCAATGACACCTCTAGGGTGAAAGATATCAGGAAACTCGTCACATGGCGTGTGCAGCGCACGTGGATGGCTGTGCAAGGGTTATCTTGTGCACTAACAATTAGATGCTCTCACTGAAACTCACAGCAATACTAGTTGTACGGTATCCGTAGGCGCCTCGCGTTCGTGAGTAACATGTCCAACGGAGTTTTCAGACCATCTACTGAAACGCCGAGTCCTAGCTAGACGATACGTATTTGTTGAAACCCTAGCTGTCATGGAAGTAAACATGCAAACTTCCTAGTAGTTTAGGGTACGTATATATAGGCCTGGTATAGGTAGTCGTCGTTTTGCGATCGTGATCAAGACAATTGAAATGTACAGTCTAGGTATGCACCCAGTTCCGTTGTAACGACAGTGGTATGGTATTTACTGACAGAGAAATTGATATCTGCAAACATTCAACAGTGCTAGATGCAGCACACTGCAAGTATGGGACGTGTGAATGGTTGACTGTAGGTGGCATTCAGCTACAATACAAAAGGATGGGGCGACGGAACATCATGAAGCATTTTCTTCGCCGTTTGGTCACTTGTACGAATCGTTCCTATATTCATCTGTAGTCGAACACGGAAACGATTTTTAAGGTAGGTCCTATCATGAAACGTGGTCATGGCGAGGAGAAATTTGAGATTTGTGTGTGTACACACACACACACACACACACACACACACACACACACACACACACACACACACACACACACACACACACCAAAAGCTCGATGAAGAGCCATATAGGACCACGCCCATTTCTGTTGTGTGACCCGCATTAGAAGACTCGCTACGCTGGGCAATAAGTTAATTCTCAGGAGCGAGCGACAAGCAACGTTTGTATAGGCTGCTTACGTAGCTATATATATATATATATATATATATATATATATATATATATATATATATATATATATTTTTTTTTTTATAATAGCTATTTGTTTATAACCGCCCAATGGACGGAACACTACTGAGAAACACCACTACAAACACTTGCTACAGACAAAACATCTAGATGTTCAGTTATCATGCGAGAGTTGTATTGCCACAGTTTCACAGACAGTTGTTCATGAAGGTTAGTAATAGCTCGGCTGAAACTGTGACCTGTAGACAGAGTAGACTTCTTGGCAATAGACTTCAGCAGTTCAAGACTATGTTCTGACCAGACTCCATATGACTCAACAACCAAAGGATAGAACAAGCAACCATACGAGGAAACATTTGAGTCGTGGCGTTCGTCTTTCTCCATTTCCCCAGCTTGAGCAGCAGCACCAGTCTTTACAGCTGCATTGATGACATGTGAGGGAGAAAATGAATTTCGCACTGAGATATCAAAATAAGCAGCCTTTCCGTTAGAGAAGTCGGGATGAAAAACATCACCTGGTCTGTCCATGGATTGAGAAGAACACCGCTGCTCTCTTCGTACCCCAGAATTATCCACAAGCAACCAGTGATAGACGGTGTCACATAAGGCGTCATGTCGTCTGATTCGCAGAGAGCTGCTACAGCCAAGTGCGTGGTCACCAAAGACATCTAAAATATGGCCACAGACACAGCGAATTGAACGTGGGGGAGGTGAAAACACTGGAACTCCTAAGCGCAAACGCAAAGCAGTCACGAATTCACGCGGGGACATGGCCAGGCTAAGATTTGGGTTAGGGATTGCCCTCAACCAAGCCCCCACATGAGGAAATGTGACAGCATTAAAACGCGCTTGTTCTCGCAAACTACAAAGAGACGACCTAACGCTGGATTTCAAAGCGTCATCTAAAGCTCGTTGAATTGAATGTTGCGTGGAATTAACAGATAGCGCCGTACTATTAGGTGGTAAAAGATCCGCCAAACACTGCCGACATTCCAATTCGCCAGGGAAAACGGAAGTAGGAGACATACTATCTGACCCATCAGGTGGAGAAAATGGCATTGAAGGAGTGAAGAGCAGGCGGAGAGACAAAGTCCGAGAGGAGTTGCAACTACCGACAAAGGCTGCAGAGGAAGATCTGTGAGCCTCACGTAGACCGAGACCACCTAAACGAGTAGGAAGTGTAGCCTGTCTCCATGGCAAATCAGAGATAGAGGAAGAGGACAAAGACTCCAAGCTATGATGAAGCCCTCTGTCAAAACGTAACAACACTTCGTCAATCCTGCAGCCAGGAACAGTTCTGATGATATGATTCAGCTTACAGAGGCTCAAGCAACTCCTCAGGAGATGAAGCTCCACTTGGGGATCCTCCAAAGCTGACAGACGATCCTGCCAGTTCAAAATCCTGTCCACACGTTGGGAAACAAACTCACAAACATAGGAGTCAGGTCCGTATACTGGACAGCCAAGAAAGTCAATACCACCATAGATATTAACACTTCGCTGAATTTCAGGTGCGAAAGCAGGGAATTCCTGATCACCCGAAGGCCAGAATATTTCACATTTCTTCAAATTGACATGCAGACCAAAAGAGGGACCTTTGGATATTAAGAGGTCTAACAGCCCAGCTACTGAAGAACGCGAACCTACGAACAATCCGTCATCCAAATACCATACCTTTAGCTTGAAATCAGCTAATGGCCCCAACTCATCCAAGAACTCTAAAACAACTAAGGAGAAAAGAAGTGGCCCAAGGGGATCCCCTTGCTGCACTCCTGCGCATGACTTAATCCATGAAGAGCCAAAGGATAGCATACTTTCGCAGTGATAACACCATGATGACCATCCAAAAAGGGCTGGAAACTCTTTGTGTAAACGACCCAAAAATGAAACGCGAGAACATTCATTGAAAGCATTTGTCATATCAATTTTGAGGCAACAAAGAGAAGGATCCGACCCATAGCGTGCTATACAACTAGACAGAGCATGTATGGCAGCGTCTAAACCTCCTGGGACCCCAACTCCAACCTGACCATAAGGCAAAAAAGTATCTGGCAAGTCTGCCTTCACAGCAGAACA
The DNA here is from genome assembly GCF_963422355.1 of Corticium candelabrum. Taxonomy (NCBI): domain Eukaryota; kingdom Metazoa; phylum Porifera; class Homoscleromorpha; order Homosclerophorida; family Plakinidae; genus Corticium; species Corticium candelabrum. The sequence goes on along the minus strand of NC_085095.1, from coordinate 1,513,115 downwards.
GCATAAGCGACTGATTAGTCGACGCAGAACCTCACCAACTGCTATTGGGCGAATGCCACCTTGCTTCTTCAGCAGAGCAGTAAGAGGAGCTCCACACAACCAGGGAGCTATTCTGGGGTCTGCACGACCAGAAAGAAGAAAGTTAATCAAGCATGTCAAGTTCTCCAGACAATGCTTGGCTGAGGGTGTTGTTGTACCAATAGCATCAAGCAAATGTTGAGAATTCAATTGAGAAGCACCAGGACTGGAACCACGAGGAAAAGATTGAAGGGCAGCTAGAACTGCATCCAAACTGGCAGACAGAGGAGAAGGAATCTCATCAGTATGACCTGGCACAGCGTGAGCAGGGTGACGCTGACGTAATTCTTCATGAGCCTTCTTGTTGTTGGGATTGACAGTACCCAAAGAGCCAAGAGAACGCATAGCTTCTCGGTAACGACCCTCTCTGGCATAAGCTAATGCTCGTTTTCGGTTGGCTTGCTCAACAGAAGAAGACTTGGGAAAGATCGACTTTCTGGAATCAGCATCAAGTCTAGCCTCAGACCAAAGACCCAGAAGATTGCCAGAAGTCCACTGTTCTAACCGGGAGAGTAACATAGCCTTAACTATATATATGTATAGTGCAAAAATACATAAGTAATGATCTTTTGCAAAAACTGTCAACATAAACTGTTTTTGACATGACATACTGTCTGTGGTAGATGTTTAGTAAAATTACATTTCATGTGGAAATTTGGCAAACTCCAATGCAGTTTGAGTTGCGCGGCCACGCGTCTGTGCCAGCTAGCAGTCGTAGCAACGCGTGTCAAGGGTGGAGGATTATGTGTGGCATAGGGCCTGCCGCGTTTGTCATGCACGCTTCATCCAGAGATCCCGGCAAGCAACAGAACAGGGATAGAGAATATTATAAGAGCAACGAATTAAGACAACGATTCTAAACTGTGTAGAAAGACAAATTAACTCGTTTCGGCAGCTCACGTTTGAAACACATTTTTTCGAAAAAGAACAACCGCCAGAGAACCAAAATTTAAAACAACATTCGGAAATTCCTCCGAGTTGTGATCCGACTCAATACATTATAATTGGATAGGATATAAAGCTGAAAACCCTGATCTAGACACAAAAGTGAAAATCACAGCTATATTACTAACTATAGAAAAAAAAGAGGAAGAAAAAGACGAGAAAGGAGCGGTTTAGAGGCAATTTAGCAAAAACCTTGAACTTCAGACTCACGAGCACTTGCCATAGATTTTTGGAAACTTTAGCAGACGACTTTGTAAAGCAAAACACCCCAATATCATTAATCAGATCACAATAAACTGTTTCATGCAATTGCCATTCGCTTTCTAGCGATGTCACTTGCAGTTTGTATACACATATTATATTTCCATTAAAATGACAACAACTAGCATACAACTTGAAAAGTGTAAGTCTGTACATTTTAAAGTGAAACACTTCAATAACGCTATTACCTATCAACTACTGATAAATAACAAACAACATTCACAGAATTCTTAGCAAGCATTATCAGTCATTTCATCAGTTGCAGTGGCACGCTTGGGGACTGAGAAAGATATGGGTAAAAATATCTCGATCTCCATCCTGGTCAATATACTCAACAGGAACAAGTATTTTGATAAATTCAATTTTGACTGGATTGTTGTGTCCGTGGTATCGTTTAGGAACACAGCAAGGACTCAGCTCTTCACAGTTCATCTTGTTGTCTTCACAAGCTTTAACCAAATTTCGCATTTGCAATGCATAATTGTCTTTGATCACGTGTCTGCTCATCTTTCTGTCATGTTGAATACACCTACCTGAGCAGTAGGAGATGGTAAACATACGGCTGGGGAAAGGAAAAATCCTTTTAGAAAAGCTTCTGAGTCTAGTCCAGTTAACGTTTCCTGTCCAAAGTGTTTTGTTTTTCAGTGCACATCCTTCAGAAATTGCCACATCTGTTTCTGTTGAGTGAAAAGGCTCTTCAGCAGGCAAAGGCTTTCCATTCCCGCAAGTTGAGAACCCAAGAAGAGTCATCAAAATAAAAGCTAAGTACTTCATGAAAGCCATAGACAAAATTTGTATTGCAAATCAATATCAAAATTCTTCGCTTTTGAATCTGTCCAGCTACGTTTATATAGTCTGTTTGTTGACGCCCTCTTTGGATGTCCTGTGGAAACACGTCCGTCACCTTTGACTGCTGATTCGCAAAACATGATGACACCAGCAAGAGAGAATGATCGATCTACAAGGTAGACCACTCCAAAGGACGTCCGTCCATATTACCCTGACTTCTTACTGGCCTATTCACTAGTTCCAACAGGCGGCAAGTGTACTAGTATCCATTCATTCTCAATCATCAGAATTGATGAATAAGCTCTACCGTGAGACAAAGTGATGAAACGGTCAGAGTACACATCCGTCGGATGAGTGTGACAGCTACCACTCACCTAACACCCCCTCAGATACGCGGTAAATTGACTTGAAGATAATTTCTTCCGGGACTGTCCAATGTACCGAGTAGCTGGGCATTCTAACGTTCCCTGAGTATGAAATGCTGAATGCTCTCATCTGTTTGAGTGACCCCTGACTCTCGCTTCACGGTTTGCAGTGGTACACTACCCTGTGTATCCCACGTGATGACTACACCTATAATTCCCGTATAACAAACGCAATCCTGGAACGATAGTAGAAGCAGAGGAAAGGGTTGCTGCACGGACGTGTAGCCACGTAGTAGCAGCTCAATCTAGTACACTACAGAGATGACAGACAAGTAGCTAAAGAAGTCATTGAGTGCACTTGATCTTGCAAAAGACAAGGGAGTGATTACCTACGGAGACCACAGCCAGATGATATAGTAGCATCGCTGTCTAGATAAAAAATGGAGTGTGTCGACGAGGGTTGTCTATTACGTTTATCGCATCACTCCCTTACAAAGGCTAAAGAATGTCTTGTCAATTCAGGATGCTACAAGGTCTAGCCCCTTGGTTATGGCAGAGCAACAACCCGATCAACAAGCACTGAGAGACAAGAGGGATACCAAGCACAACTGTTAATTGTTCAGAAACATAGCTGCAGTTTAAAGAAAACCAGCCACAACGGACTGAGTGTTAACATAATCGTGGTTATGACACTCTACTTACCCTGGTACAGTTCAATCAACAAAATAATTAATAACATGCTATGAGTTTCGATAGTAAATGTACATAAAAATACTACCCCACTGCACATTAGTAGTACATAATATTATGTACCTACTTCATGCCTCATTGCATCCATTCAGAATAGGTTTCTTCATCTTCATCTTCATCCGTGTCTTCATCTGCCAGACAAAAACCAATTCAAGACATAAATAATTAAAAGCATAACCCTTATGGAGGTCACAATGCATCCTTACCAGACAAACGTATAAAGACGTTTCTTTCTTGTAGAGCACGAACCAGAGCTGCAGCCACTCCGCTCAGCACGCGGCGTGTTCTACGTTTCCACTCACGCTTAGCAACCTGTAAACATAATACGTTCTTTGTCCTTATTCAGTGTACAAGCAATGAAAGAAAACAGTAGCATACGGGTCTGAGAACTGTCCCTTCTCTGATGTTCTTGAACAATTCATCTTTAGCAGCTGTGCTAATATCTCTGACTTTGTTTGTATTATCAGCTTTCTTCAGGGTAACACCTTGCCTAATTCGAGTCAACAATTCATTGTGGCTGTCGCCTTCAAACGGAGACACTAAAGTTGGTTTGTGCGCAAGGTTAGGAGGTAAAGGTGCTGGAGGTACTGCTGGTCCTGGAGATGATGACGGTTCTTGAGGTGTGTCTTGAGGTGTGTCTTGAGGTGTGTCTAGAGGTGTGTCTAGAGGTGGCAACGGTGGAGATGAAATTAGAGACTCAATTGACTGTAGGGAGCTGTTTTTGGTTTCTGTTTGCTCTCCAGAGGGAAGTTGTGAAAAAGACATCGCTGGAGACGGTGAGTCTTCTTTCATGTCCTTGACTGCAATTTCAATGCCTCCCTTCTCTTTCACAAAGCTGTAGATAAACTGTGCAGTGTCATGGTTTTGAAGCTGCTCGTTTGTAACTCCCACTGCGTTTAGAAGAATTAGCCATCTAGGGTCCAAGCCCGTGCCTGGGCTTCCCTCAGCATGAAAAACATGGCTGCAAAAGGGGGCGTTCCTGGTCAACAACATCTATTTACAGGTTGGTGTGTCTGTTATCTCTTACATAAAGCCTTCTGGATTCGAAATGTCTTCTTTTGTCAAATTTTTTCTGACTCTCTTTTGTCTACCTGTTGGTCTTGCCCTCCTCTTTCTCGTAAAAAGTCCATCAGCAGTGTCACCCATGTCCAATAACGCCGCTACAAGAGAAAAGGAGAGCAAACTCAAAAGTCATGCATACTGTATGCACATGAATAACTGTACTACTAGCTAGTAGTGTGTGTCCAACCACTTCAGAAGAAATGACTCAAACTACTTACTCTTGCTGCACCATGCACCTAGATATAGTGTGTATAGCATATACACTATACACACTATATCTACATATCATCATAAGTCTTATGTAAATGAATAACACTAACATAATTCTCATCTGTTATTTCTGCTACGAGTATGACTAATTCCAATTTCGCCTTTGGAATTCCCCCACATGAGCTACACACAAACTCTAATGAGCCTTCCAAAGCAGCAGATGAGTGCGTTGTCTACAAATTGTCACTTTTGGTCTAATTGTTGCAGTTGATCTTCGTTTGTAAAGTTGCTTTACAAAAAGATCATGAATAATTGTTCACCACAATTTGCAATCATGAGCAAGTCACTCCCAGCTCTCTGCAATAATTCTAATATGCTTAGCTTGTTTTTCATAATTGTCCTTGAAACCTTTGGAGGACCTGAAAGACGATTACCTGTTGCAAGCACACCCATAAACGTTACCAATTACCAAAACAAACACTTATCAGACATTGGACAATGTGGCCACACCACTTCAGAGACATCATGACTGTTGCTGCAATCCTAAGCAGGGGCATCGAATGGGCGCAAAAACGGGTGGGGCTGACTCTCTGCTGAGACTTCGGCTCCGGTCTTTGATATTGAAAAAGGAAAACGCCCCCCAAAAGTGGTGGGGCTTCAGCCCCCTCTAGCCCCTATTACGCGATGCCCCTGATCCTAAGCAAATTAGCACTTTCCAAACCTTTCATTTAAAATTTTATTCCACCCTTAGACATAATTGATAACAGTGGTCCAACAGCTTGATATACTGACTAAAACATGTCCCTGTTTCACTGGCATACAGCGAGTTGAAAGTGCTGTACAACAGGTTTGTATTTCACTTCAGCTTTCAAAAAGTATTTCTGTCTTCTGCAGGCAATCCTAAAACCTGGCAAAACCTTAACTAGCCTTAACAACTCTGTCTGAGATTATAACATTTGCATAGCTTTTGGAATGTTGCTGAGTTCAAACACGAATACTGACAACCAGTTGAGACATCATTACAAGTCATTTAGACAAGAAAAGATTATAGTAAAAGCTCGGATGTCCAGTCTGTTCCCAGATATTGATGGCGGCGCCCAAAGCTTTATGAGCTCTGTGGTTGATAGCCTATTTGAAGAAGCCAGTAGCTGCAGTGATCCGTGAGTTGTGGTTGTGATTAATCTCCACAAAAGTTACCATTGTTCATTGACGCAATCCTGTGCCTGGCCGCTGGAGCATGCAATTCAAAATACCTTTGGAAACACAACGGGAAGACTACCCTACAAAGCCATAATTCTCGACGTCTACTGATCATCCAGTTTCAAACGATCCATCAGTGAGTACTTGTAATTTGCCAGAGTACACACACACACACACACACACACACACACACACACACACACACACACACACACACACACACACACACACACACACACACATGCACACACACACACACACACACACACACACACACAATCCATTTGCTGCTTGTGCTCCATGATTACCGTGAGAGTAGAGGAGATGCAGCCCAAAAATCAAGTCTACACAGCTTGAAGTCTGTCTCGACAAGAAAAGCTATATACATATACATATATATATATATATAGGCCTTGTTGTTGGAAAGTCTGATGACAAAACAGACACGGAATCCTGGAAGAGGGAGAATGACAACGTTGGTGACTAATCAAACCTGCCTTGTTAAGTGCCGGAAATAAACAGCCAGAGTGGGTACAGTGCAGAAGACGCTCAGATTTTACAAGGCGTTGTTCATGCTGTCGTTCTATGTCATCTGTGAGGCTCTTCTCTTTGTTTACTGATTTCTTGTTGAAATGCTCTGCAGTAAGTTTGATGATGGAGAGCGTGTGCACACACATTCTCTCTCTCTCACACACACACACACCACACACACACACACACACACACACACACACACACACACACACACACACACACACACAATGGATAAGGATCTCCCGTTAGACAGTCACACATCCTAGGCAGATGGCTGGGTTCCTGTGCACTATGCAGGAGCTATGAGTCATGCTAAGCAATCTCCTGAAGCCTGAACAGGTACTCGCAGGAGCTCCGACTGCGACACCAACTGTGGTGTGGGCTCCCAAAGTCCCATCCGGACGACAGTGGCCGATGGACCTTGTTGCAGTTGAGGCCTTTGCCACACTAGTCAAAGACCAGGTACTCGTTTATACTCCTGAGTCGAGGTATAGCACTATACACTTACTAAACACACACACACACACACACACACACACACACACACACACACACACACACACACACACACACACACACACTGGACACACAAAGTGACAAACTCACATTCACACAATGACACACACACACACACACACACACACACACACACACACACACACACACACACACACGCACAGTCACACAGGTTAAACTGTGGTAGAAAAGGTGCCTAGCTTAACATAATAAATTCCACAAATAGTGTCCATGGGGTACAATTAATTTTTTCTGAAACATGGGTATTATTGTTTCATAAGAAAAAACTATAGTCTTTTGTTCATTTGTACACTATCACAATACACAGACAACATCAAGTAAATTTAACTAATCTAATCTTATAGTCTTACTAGCTACTTCCACTTTCACTTGAATTGTATTCCTGATCCATTGCATGCGTATAACTGGGTTTGAATACTTCCTCAGTGAGACACTAATCAAGCAAGAGGCACTATTGTCTACTTATGGAGTCACCATAGAGCATAATTTGAGCATAAGAGACTATTCGCAGAAATACAGTATGAGTGGTTCAGCTTGTCTATGTCTTAGTAGAGACAGTGTGAAACAAAGCCAGAGGGCCATAGCCAGGATGAGGCAGAGGAGGCTTTTGCCTCACAAAACATCAAGGTGCATCCCTAGCCATCGATTATCAAAGTAGACACTCTGGTGTGTACACACCTATGACAGACAGTGGCTTATTTTTAGGTATTAGAGGTTTTTCAAGTGCGTTCGAATTTCGCTGTCTAGTGAGCTCAACTTGAAGCCAATTTTTAACTCACCCTAGGCACTAGCTCCAGTGTCAAAAATACCTGGGACTTCAGCACACAACAGACAGGTAGAAGTTCGAGGCCCTAGCATATGATAAACACCCAGACTGCCGCCTCTATTCTTAGGTCTGTCTATGGCCCTGAGCAATGCTTTTTATACTGCACTACCACAAAATGCTATGAAAATCTTTAGTGTATACTAATTTCAGTTTGAGTCAAGTCTAAAAAATAATTGAGCACTAAGAAACGAGCATCTTAACCTCGATACCTGTTTAATTTACTACTTACACCTTTCTTTGAATGCTTGCAGATCGAATGCAGCAACACCTCACATTTTTATTAGAGGATCACAAAAAATCCTAACACATTCTAAGTTAATAATCCTAACCAACAACTGTAACACTTTCTACACACCAAACAAAACAAAGAAAGATAACCACACCCCTACAATGGTCTCATACACCAAGTCCGTACCTTTTTTCGCATGATTTTGAATAAAACAACCGCACAAAAACCATAAAATGAGAGAAAGGGTACTTAGTGACTATAGCAATGTGATTTCTAGTAGTTTGACACTGGCATGACAAGGTGGACACCAATGTTGCAATTTCAATACATATTGAAGGTCTGCATGCAATGCAACACAGAAACAAAGCTATCCCAACAAGAGTACAGTAGCTATCTAGGCTATTCCAGGCTTGCTCACAAAATTGATGTACAATGACCTATTATGCTGCAAGTCTATACAGTAGTCCCTCCCATTTGGACCCCTCTCATCTGCGACCACCTCCTATTTGCAACCACATTGACTGTGCTCGGACCAAATTTGTATAGCAGGTACCTACTATGAGCGACCACCTCTGTAACGCGACCAGTGACCACCAAAATGTGTCATGTGCACCTCTTTTAGCGACCAACCAGGCCTCTGTGCATGTTCAATACTGGTGAACAGATCCGAGAAGTGCATAACTGTTCGAGTGCACATGTGATCTCTTGTCGGAAGTTTCTCAGAAGCAAATGGTTCTAACTCTGGAAGATCGGATTCGTGTAATTGAAAAAGTTGAACAGGGCAAAAGCTGTCGTTGTGTAGCAGTTGAGATGGGCGTAGGAAAGACGCAAGTTCAATCTATAGTAAGAGCAGAAAAGCATTAGACGGCAATGGGAGACTTGCCGGAGTGGCCCTAAACAGAAGTATCAGAGTAGGAAGGTGCAGTATGATGACACTGACCGTGCTGTCTGGGAGTGGTTTGTTGAGGCCTGTTCAAGGAACATTCCCTTTAGCAATCGTTTGATACAAGAAAGAGCACTCGTGTACGCTGAACAGCTGGGTCATAGTGCATTTTCTGGTTCCAATGGCTGGTTAGAGAAGTGGATGACTAGACACAACGTACGCTTGTCGTGCTTGTCTGGTGAAGTCGCTGATGTGGAAGCCAGTGTAGTTGACGACTGGTCCCGCCGATTGCAATCTCTATGTGAGGGCTATGAGCTGAGGGACATATTTAATGCCGATGAAACGGGTCTGTTCTACAGAGCTTTGCCCTCCAGATCCATGGTTGCAAAGGGTGATGAAGCTAAAGGAAGTAAGAAAGCTAAAGAGAGAATAACTGCCTTACTTGCATGCTCTGCTGTGGGTGAAAAATTGACACCTCTTGTAATTGGACGCTCAGCAAATCCACGCTGTTTCAGAGGAGTGACAGCTTGTCTTCCTGTGACTTATGCAGTGAACAAAAAAGCGTGGATGACAAGTGACCTCTTTCAATCTTGGCTCAACACCGTGAACATTAAGATGAAAAGTGAAAACCGGTCAATCTTGCTATTTGTGGACAACTGCTCTGCCCATCCAAATGTTGTCCACAATAACGTAACATTAGTCTTTCTACCACCCAACACCACATCTCGACTTCAGCCCTGTGATGCAGGCATCATACAAACTGTGAAGATGCACTATCGAAAACTGCTCCGCAGCATCTTGGCCAGAATGAATGAAGCAACATGTGCATCAGACTTGGTAAAAAGTGTCAATATTCTTGATGCCATCATGTTCCTAAGGAGAGCTTGAGATGCTGTTCAACCATCTACCATTACTAGGTGTTTTGAAAAATGTGGGTTTGTGGAGTTGAGCGTGAGGGAGGAAGAAAACGAAACAGCTGGAGAAGAAGTGAATCTTGAAATGGATCTACAGTTTCTGGTGCATTCTGCTGGTACAACATGGGCTGAGCACTCAAACTGTGACCAGGAGCTGGCCACTTCCTATACTGAAGAAGACGTAGATTGGGAGCAAAGGGCACTCGAGCGTGCTGTTAACAAAGATAAGGAAATCCAAAATGAGTCTGACACATACGTGGAAGACGATGCTGAGGAAGAGGGTGATGATACCAGTGAATGTCTGTCTGAGAGGGAGGCTGCTGTTGACTTACACCAACTTAGGGACTTTGCTGTAGCACATGATAATGCTGAATTGTTGCAGCTGATTTCGAAAAGTCAAACAATTGTGGAAAAGTTACAACGTACCTCACAGATGTTCAATATACAAAGTAGAATCACAGTGTTTTTTCAAGTAGAAAATTTACCGAACAGTATTTCTCTTGATCACTAACAGTCACTATAATGCATGATAAATGAGCAAAGTACACTAGAAAGTTGGTTTCAGCCTCTAACAGAGGACAAACACGTATAGTTCTGTATGTGCTCTATCGTAGAAGTCGCATGTGTACAGTAGTAAGAACGTCCCATGCGTAAAGTGCGTCTAAGAACTAGTCACGTGCGCAATTAGAGATGTCACGTGCACCTCTGTGAGAGACCACCTCCGTTTTCCGACCAAATTTAACAGGCTTTAGGGGTGGTCGCAAATGGGAGGGACTACTGTACCTGCTAGGCACACCTCGACTAAATTGTTGACTAAATTAACAACATCAGTGTACAGAAAACCCATTACGAGGCAGTTAGACTTTATTTACCGTGTGAATCTGCTTCACCAGCAGGGATATCCTCGTTGAGAACCTCTTCAGTTGCAGACGAATCCATGACTCTGCATCACGTGATTCCTAGACAAGGAAGATGTTGAAGTAAGGAAGATGATGATGTAAGGTAAATGCTCACCGTTATCTTATAGAATCAGAGTTTAAACCTGGTGCTATCCTTTTCTGCTTGTCGAGCAAAGTAGTTCAACAAACTGATGATCGCTGCTTAGCGTTTCGGATATCAATGAACTGTTGTCCTCGGAGTTCCAGATATACGTCACCATGCTGCCTCGGAGTCTTTAGCTCTAGACAGCGCTAAGCCTCGGAATCTCCAGACAACGCAAACAAAGACATGACATTACTGCGCCAAAATTTTAAAAGTGACGACGGCCAGCAGGTTGGCTAGGGACCTGGTGAGAGTACGAACGAGTTGTTAGATTAGCTAAAGATTTAGAAATGAAACAAAATCGTGTAGAGTTTTACGTAATAATGTGTACACATACAAGTGCGAATGATATAGTGCTAGATAGCACCGTATACAATTGACAAAAATTTGTAACGACTAGATAATTACGTGACTATGCTTTGTACTAAATCATTTCGCTCTAGAACTCAAACCTCTAATGTAATGTTATGCGTCCTTGAAGTTGCCAGTGCATGTAATAGGAGCTCAGACTTACATTCGACATAGTCTCGCGTAGCCAGACCCTTTCTGCCGCGTCATATGTACCGGATACGATCTGGTTGGCCGCTTCCTAGCTATCGTCCGAATCGGCACAGAAGATGGTCACCGATTGCTTTCGAAAACTTCTCTATTGGTGATAAATGTGGCATCGGTTAAATCTGTATTTGACCTACGGAACCAGCAAATTCACTTGAATCTGTCTTAGTAGGGTTAATTTCTTAGCAAATTTATTAGATAATTATAGCCATATAAGTTTAGAATTGAATAAATTATTCATCCATCAAAACGTTATGGTACTTTCACTTTAATAGCACGCCAAACAAGATTTCGGCTGCGGTAAGCGTGTCGTTGAAGAGGAGGAGTCCTGAACCCCAGAACTCATCTTCTCTATCTGTCTATGTTTAATAATAGAGACATCCAAGCAGGTGACTGAGATTAAAGGGGGACAATAAAGAAGAGCCAAGTCTCGTCTTCACAAGGTATCACGAAGTTGGAGTCACACGCATTCTGTCACACCAATACGACAATGCACGCCTCTGCCAAAAGGTTGTGGTCTACGAAGCCAACGGTCTATACCTTTCGACAGTGGCCGAGCACTTGCCCCGCGGACCAGGAGTAGTTCGGCACTACGGCAATCTCTCGTACAAACCCTTGGTAAAACCAATGGCTAAACCAATGTAAATTTACATTTTGTATGTAGGAGTCAGTCTATCTGTATCACATTGTCTTCTTCTAATGCTGAGTGTTGAAATTGCTTTAAAATGGAACATAGTTGCTTGCAGTCTTCAACCAGAGGCAATGACAGAACATTTACCGAATGAAATTGCTTCCCAACATGCAGGCAACCTTCAGAAACAAGCCTTTCATATGCTTGAAGCTTGGAAGAATAAACACAGCTGTGATGCTTCTGTCAATACAATGTGTGAAGTTCTGATGAAAGTTGACTGCAGAGATGCAGCAGAGAAAGTATTTGGTTGCAGAAGTGTACAGCAGGTGTACTCACAACAAAGAAGTCAAACTAGCTATAAAGGTCTGATAATTGTTAGTGGTGCATGTATCTTGAGGAGGCTGGCTTAATTACTTGCATGTTTAAGAGGGAATACAAAATCCTGCTTACATATGGTATGGCTGGCTTATTTTGTATCTCGTATCATTTTACATGTTGGACACCTAGCTTACATGTTGGTCATCTGATTTGCTTCAAGGTGAACACTCACCAAATACTAAAACTTGCTGAAATAGAGATACAAGGCCTAGTATCTTCCTGCAGGAAGTTTATGGTCCAGCTAGCCAGCTACAGAAGCAGAGAATGGGCTACGAGTTGTTCAGACCAGGGGGACGTGACCATTAGAGATTTGAGGAATTGAACTTCATGATGCTATGGGACACGCTCACTTTTACAAATACACCCACTTTATTGGCTTCTAATTGACTGATACGGTAGAATCAGTGGCAGATCCAGACTGGAACAAGGGTGGTCTATATACGGTATACAGCTTTGGTCCTTACAAGTATTTACAGACCACGGTTTTATGACCACGCCTACAAATATGGGGTTATAGCCTGGTCTAGCCCATGCCACGCTACGCCCCTGTTCAGAACAATTCCCTGTATGAGTTACTCTCTGTCCTCATTTGGAAGTAAATACTTTAGGTTTAACCGTACCAAGTTTGTCTAATGTATCCATAATGCGTCGATATATGAATGGATCTATGAACTAATTTAATAAGGATCTCCTTTAAGGCTCCATGTTTGTATTGACACATTTGATGCTTGCGTAATAAGTTTGGAGTCCTAGTTTGTTTTATTCAATAAATCACAACTTGACACCATATGTTTCACAATCCTTATCTTGAAAAGTGCACAGGTATCCTTGCTAACCAGCAACCAGAGTTACTCATACGGGTACTAAATCCACCCACACAGGTAATTTCAATACTGTATTTCTCTGTTATGGTAAACGTTCACAGTATATGGTTTCAAAGGGTTGTGTCATGAATTGACAGCTTTTTCATTTGAGAGATAGTTGATTTTGGTGAGAGTTCTCTTTTAAATAGCTGATTGCTTTAAGAGAGACACAATTACTTAGCTACTATATATGGTCCCATTCAAGCACTTGATGTTTAGAGATCTATTGAATTTGCATAAGCACTGAATCTACAGTAAGAATTCTTCGCTCGGGATGATTAGATTATTGATTGTTATTTATAACATCACGGCCTTTGAAGACAAATGTAACTGAGTGTCCCATTCTGAAAACGGGTAGGTTGGATTTGTTGCAAATGTAAGCAGAATTTGGAGAGAAACGCAAGCGCTGGTAGAGTGGATTCAATCGGCAAGAAATCTTCAATCATTGGAAGCGTTGCGAAGGACGACGACTTGTACAACCTAGACGGGACTGGTGCATGTGGGCGTGCTTTTGAATGAATTGAAAGGTGATAGTTAAATATCCCGCTGAAGACAAATGAAAGTGTAACCGAGTGTCCTATTCCAAGAAATTAGTAGCAAGTTTCCCGGTCAGAGCTAGATATCCGGGCAGCAGAAAAGTGAAAGTCAGATGCAGTTACTTACTCGTTGTATGCAAATTTATGAGTATCCCATTCTGAGAATTTATCATGAAGTATATATCTCCTTCACATACATTTTACTCCGACCTGAACAATGAGCAGCCGGACTGAATTCTCATAAAGTATTTTGTTCAGAGTATATCTCGTTTAAGTATTACGATTTCGTTTTGAGAAAATAACAGTGACCAGCCATTCGTCGCTCTGGCTGATGAATTATTGATTGTTAGTTAATATTCCGTTGAAGACAAATAAAAATGTAAGCAAGTGCCCCGTTCGGAAAATTTATGAGTTAGTTTTCCGTTCAGAGCTAGATATCTGGGCAGCAGAAACTTGGAAATTGCATGCAGTTATGTGCACAGTTCCGGATGTGCTGAATAAAGTTTAATTAATCTTGCTCTTCTCCCTTTTCTCGGTGAAAATCGACATACTCCTGTGTAACGCTCAATCAC
>NC_085095.1:1413956-1493956 GCF_963422355.1 Corticium candelabrum | reverse complement strand
TCTAGTATATAAAGATGGACTGAAATCAGCTTGGACAAGTTGAACAGCGTAAAAGCGGCTACGATAACAACCAAACATTGTCTAGACATGGCTGAATTACAGTGTTTCATTTGTCTCTTTATTGTTCTTCTTGGACTCTCAACTTTCGGCAACGGACGTCCACTACGGAGATCTATTCACAGTGTGCACTCTAAAAATCTCAAGGCAGTTCCTGAAGGATGCAAACTAAGACATAAAACATTTGGACAAAATGATATCAATTGGACTAGACTTGTACAATCTGATGAAGAAATCGTCAGCATTCACAATACAAGATTCACCATCTCGTACTGCTCGGGTCGGTGTCTTCAACACAACACACAAACGGCGGGACACGTGATCAAAGACGAATATGCGTTACAAATGCAAAATCTGGTGAAAAGTTGCAAAGACAACAACATGAACTGTGATGAGCTGAGTCCGTGCTGTGTTCCTATACGATACCATGGACGCAAAAATCGAGTTAAAGTCGATTTCAACAAGACAAGTGTTACTGTTGAGTATATGGACAAGAATGGACATGTAAAACCGTTTATCTATGAGTTTCTCAATCCCACAGCGTGTCACTGTCAATAATGGAATGGCTAGACACTTTCTTCCAAATATTCAAAGAATTTATTATTATCACTAGTTGATATAAAAAGTACATACACTTTAATGAAATTCTTTTTGAAATTTTTCTCAATGGTGTATAAACTTCTATAGCTATTTACGTTGTACAATGTATACTAATAAAATAATATTGTTCCTACTATCAAATATAGCGTCATTATTGCTTAATTAATAATCGTATCGCCACGTCGAGGATATCGTTGATATTACCCCGAGAGAGTGACTGCTAAAGTGAGATAATTAGCCGCCACTCATCACAGGCGGATGTCCGAGATTCGCTTATACGATTGCATCATGCAAGGCCATAATGGTTGGATTGAATTTTTTACCGTTTATTTTGAGCTGTGAGTACGTAAATATTATTTAGTCTATACAAAGTCCTATACCGCCTACTAGTGGTGCGGAAGGCGTTTGCTTGCAAGAAGAACTACCTAAAATGTTGCTTAATATTTATATCAATATTGAAAATAAAAAATAAAATAAAAATAAAAATAAAATGCGCGTGCGCACAAATTTCTGAGCCAAATTTCCTGTCAAACAACCAATTTTCTTCTTGTGGCCTAATTACTATTTTAGCCAATAAAACAAGCAATCGATTTATGCCAGATCCAAGACGTTTTATTGTTTCGATATGATTTTCGGTGAGATCTTACTGCATGCGCGTTCCAAACGGTTAATTAATTAAAACAAGTATACGTATATTCAAAATTTTAAATAACAAAAACTGTAACTGACCAAAGTAATAAAAGTAACTCTATACACTTTAGTGCGTTCTATCAAAAATAGTCTTAATACTGTCATTATGATGCGTCTTTACTGACAGGTACCTATGTCTTTCTAAGACGTCGAGAGTACAACGCACCATTAAGGTGTGATGGCACTTCAAAATTGAATTACCACGAATTTATGAATGACCTCATTCTTACAATATATAACACCAATTGATGTAAAGTTTTTGTGTATGGCTTAATCAGGTAAACACACATGCCAGTAGCAAATTTGAAATATCTGTGTGCAAATAAACATGCGAGTTACTTTATCTTGATTTAGAAAATTTGACTGGCAATATTCTCTACAAATCGACGATAATGCATTCTACGCACGACGCGTCGACGCTTTTCTATTACACTAGGGTCCATGGCCCGTCCTTCGTACGGCAAGATACTGTAGTGTAAAGATAGGTCTGTGGACACGTCACGTGCAATCTTTGTTGCGAGGTCCCGGACGTGCTGAATGAATTCGAATCTTGCTCTTCGCGCTTGTTTCGATAGAAATCTACACACTCCCCGTGTATCGCTTAGTGAAGAAAACCTGTAGGTTGGATTCGGTCCAAATGCAATCAGAATTTGGAGGGAAGCGAAAGCGCTAGAAGAGTAAGTTTCGTCGGCAAGAGATATTCGATTGCTCGAAGATTTGCGAAGGACGACAATGCATACAGTCTACACAGGACTTGTGTGGGCGTGTGTTCGAATAAACTGGAATG
Source organism: Corticium candelabrum (assembly GCF_963422355.1). Lineage (NCBI taxonomy): Eukaryota > Metazoa > Porifera > Homoscleromorpha > Homosclerophorida > Plakinidae > Corticium > Corticium candelabrum. The sequence continues at coordinate 1,491,822 of NC_085095.1, read as the reverse complement.
TGTAGCGTTTGCGTCAGCGAGAAATTTTACGCGGGGTCGACCCCTCGAGAGGGGATCCTGTACATAATCTTTTTAGTTTTTTTTCGAAAACCTTTCTCTGTGCGTTCCGAGTGTGCGTGCCGATTTCGGTTGCGAACGGACGAAAGACGTGGCCGCCAAACGTGAACACACACACAGACAGACAATTTGAGCTTTATATATTAGATTAGATTAATTAAAATCTCTAGTTCAAAATGTTTGTCATGCTTGCTGCTGTATTACCCAGCAACCTAGTCTAACCTGGCATGCAATAGTCAAACAATTGTATAGCTATCGGACACAGAAAGCGCTGTCACACGGTCACCTAATTTGTTGCTGCCACACCTTCGAATTCGACGCATCCGAGTACTCTGACGCCTTCGCAGATAGTCTCTAGTGTACCAAAATTGATCGCTGCGCACATTAATGGAAAGTTTAAATGCATAGCACTTTATCAGATTGACCGGCACCCATCCCGCTGCATGTTTGAGATCTTCACGGTTGATCGAAACGCGAAGGCTTGTTGACAACCGGAGAAACTTAGCGTTGAGACAAACTGATCGACGTATGGTAGTAGAACTGACACCATAGAGCAGGATGTCCACTAGCTGACAGATAGTATATAGGAATGGACTGAAATCAGATTGGACAAATTGAAGAGCGAAAGTCTTACGAGGTTGACTCAACAACAAATTTTTCGCATGGCTAGTACGGTACACTTGTGTTCTCTAGTGTACTTCTTGGACTCTCAACTTTCGGGAGTGGACGTTCACTACAGAAATCTATGCACAGTGTGCACCCTAAAAATTCCACGGCTGTTCCTGAAGGATGCAAACTAAGACATAAAACATTTGGACAAAATGATATATCAAATGGACTAGAATTGTACAATCTGATGAAGAAATCGTAAATACAAGCTTCACCATCTCTTACTGCTCGGATCGGTGTCTTCAACACAACACACAGACGGCGGGACACGTGATCAATGACGAATATGCGGTACAAATGCGAGATCTGATGAAAAAGTTGCGAAAACTACAACATGAACTGTGAAGAGCTGAGTCCTTGCTGTGTTCCTAACCGATACCACGGACACAACAATCAGCAAAATCGAATTCAAGAAAACAAATGTTGATGTTGAGTATGTGAGCAAGAATGGACAATGTCATGTAAAAGGTTTTTCCTATCAGTTTCTTAATCCCACAGTGTGTCATTGTCACTAATGGAATGGCTAGACACGTTCTTGCAAATATTCACATAATTCTATTATTATAATTAGTTGGCACACAAGTTGATATATTATATAAAATTTCTATTTTTTGAGAGATATTTAAATTTTCAATGATCTTTAGATTTCTAGCCTTTTACGTTGTACAATGTATACTGATGTAGTATTATTGTAGTTATTGTCAAGTATAGTGTTACTATTAATTGCTTGCAATTGACTCTGCAGACTGCTGTACACTACTCACCAGACACCAAATCGTAACAATGGCATGCAACCTTACAGTGTCAACTAGTGACATATTGACTTCCCTTTTATGTTTTAGGCCATGATTTTGTCTAGGGACTCATGTACTGCTTAGCAAAAATCTTAAAAAATCAAATCTCGATCGAATAATTAATTATATATTAATGCCAGTTGAAACTAGATTAGTTATTTATCGTTTAAGAGTCGTACCGTAATAAGTAATAATAGGTAATGTTTCTGTGATACTTTTCTTTATTAGTCATTGAATGCTTCAAAAAATAAAATGGGTTATGACATTCTACATTGAGTACCGTATTCAAACTCCTCTCTAGTTCAGTTATATACTTACCATCAATACAGACCGACAGACAGACCATGGCGTTAATCAGTGTGTGTGTGTGTGTGTGTGTGTGTGTGTGTGTGTGTGTGTGTGTGTGTGTGTGTGTGTGTGTGTGTGTGTGTGTGTGTGTGTGTGTGTGTGTGTGTGTGTGTGTGTGTGTGTGTGTGTGTGTGTGTGTGTGTGTGTGTGTGTGTGTGTGTGATAGAATTTCTACTGTGCATTCTATGTTGACATTATATGTAACCACAAAATTTTGCTCTCGACAAAAGTATGTTTTTCATCATGTACCATAATTTCTGAAATATTTATAGCTCGGACTTGTGTAATATTGTACGTAGCATTCAAAAAATATTATTAATTAGATTATTCAATTTTGTAATTGTTATTAGGACAATAATCCGTCGCGGTATATACAATCAAATAATTAAAAGCAAGAATTGTTAGACAGGCAACAACCTACCCCAGCAATAACTGATTGACGTAAAATAGTAACTTTTAAGTTTTCAAAGTTACTATTCTACATTTTACAGAATGGCTACCTAAATCGTACAAAACAGGTCTTTGTTCAAACGGCTGTCTAGATAGCTTGTTGACTGTAGCAACCATACCAATCGTTTTAATGAACTCGACATCTAGCACATTAAAAATGAAGTTGAAATGCCACAATAACTAGGATCTCATATCTATGATACTGTCATACATATACTGTCATACATATACCTTCAACCTACTCCAAAAATGAATGTGCATACATGACATCATTGGACAACTTCGGTTCTTCAGTCTTCATATGCACGTGACGTCGTCTTTCCTAGGTAACTTATCGGTAGGATACTACAAAACTATCGATTTATTTCTAGCGCACCATAATTATGGTGTAGTTTCCTTCTGATGCTTAAAAAATAAAGAAAGTAAAAATAATTAAAATAATTAAAAGTTAAAAATTGTAAAGACAGTTAAGTATGTGCTAGCTTTTTCTAAATACGTTGATTCACATTTGTATTGGCCGGTATCGGCGGGGGCAACGTGCGCTATGATGACGAGTTAGAGCATGCGGATACTCGATCGTTCGTATTGCAGAGCACGACGATGTCGTCCATCGTCCACAGTATTAGAGCTGACAGTCCGTCGACGAAGCAGTGAAATCAAACATGAAGTCTGGAGATAGCAGCACGAAACGAGGAGAAACACTGACTAGTTACTAACATTTATCAATCCATCTGCTTGGTCAGCACCTACAACAGTAAATCGCTAACATTATTAGCTAAAGCATATGTTACGTATGCCTACGCATGCGTGGGGTGCTTGAGTACAATGTAGGAGTAGGTTAATTAATTAAAGGTAGTTGGGTGCTAGGTGTGTTGTTACAAAATAACCGCCTACTTGTGAAACTGGGTTTTTACTACTTGAGACGTAAAATGTAAGAGTCGTAGTGCATGCCATTAAAATTATTAGTGTATATGCTAGTTTAGAGAGGAAAACTTGCTAGAAGTTGAACAGCGAATGTCACTTCCTGATTTCCGTTGTGGCATCGTCATGTTTGATTACATTCAAAACACTAGAAGCATTAGAGGCCCACGTTTTCTAGAATTGTATTGCGTCAGTCTAGATAACCTCGTGGAATGTTTGCGTGCATGGCGGTACGATGACCTCCGCCAGCTTATCATGATTAATCTCTGCATGTGGGTACATTTCGTTGAATTTTAAAGAGTCCCATTCACAAGGGACTTTCAGCGCCCCCTTTAATTAATAAACATTCGTCTGGCTATAGACATAATAAATGGGAGTATCTTACAGCCAGATTTGTTTTTCGCAAATCATTGACAATGTGATTGTGTAGAGACGGCGTACAACGTCAGTTGATTAGTATCTACAAGTGTACATGGTGGTTAAGATCAACTAGCATTAACGTTTTGCTAACATGTGTGAATGTACATACGAATGTCACAAACAGCTATGAAATGTACACTACATAGATATGTAAATAAATGAAAAGTTTGTTTAATTAATTTCTTTATTATTAATTATTTGTTTATCATGGTATATAAGCTAGGTCTATGATAGTCTCGTTCTAAAATTTCGTGCTTTGCTCGACAAATTTCGGCTAGAGACGAATTGTTGCTCTTGTTTAAAACAATTCGCTTTTGATTTTGCATGATAATTACATGAAGACTTGTGGGCGTAAAATTGCGATGAGCCTGCAGCTATACATCAATTAACATGCACGTTCAGTAATTCCAATGGCGCAACATCTGGCATTGATCCAACATCTAAACTAAAAACGCCATGCACCCACGGCACACAAAGAGATCGACTTAATCGTGTAATTAGAACATCAAGTTAACAGAAAGTCTATTTCATAACTCACTGTTGCTACACCCTATACCTCATATTGTCGTTGAAAGAATGCTGAGTCCTTGGAAAGCGTGAATATAAAAGATAAGTCCAATGATTGTCATGCAAGCACTGCTGCCCACTTCTTCACGTCACCATTTTCTCTCTAAGCTGTAACTTTGTGCAGCTTCTAGAAAATATCAGACGGTATTACAAAACTAACGGTAGAATCGTTGACTGGAGAAAAAAGTGCTGGATACTCTTCAAACAGGGAAAAGACCTTTTCTATAAGATAACAAAAACGACTACAAATTGTCAATTGTCATGCATCTTTGTCGCAAGTATCTGGCAGAGCAGATTTAAGGAACGGTACGTACTTGCTTGCAGAATCATTAGCTGGTCAAGTAGGAAAATTGTTGCAGTTGCTATGTTTAGAGATCCGCCTAAATCTATGCAATCACGAGTTCTCGGATGTTAGATGCGAATCAACGAGACAAGATCGTGCTCTACATCCTAATCTAAAAATTTCCACGAAATCTGTTTTTAAATTAAGTATCAATTGGAATCTAAGTGTCACGTGTGATTTGACTGGTTTATCTTGCCCTAGCAAGTAGAAACTGTACAGATCGTTGTCTAGTAAAGTGAATTCCGTCTAAACAGGAATGCTTTACAGTATACGTATACATATAGGAGTTACCTTTGCGCAATTTGCGTGTTTTGAGTTGTGACAAATTAGTGTGACTTTATTGAATCGAAAAATTGTAGAAACATAATGCCATCAAGTTTTTAGTTGACTAGCAGAGACGATGGGAAAGTAATTTCTAATTAGAGAGTTTCCTTTTCACTCTCTTGGGAAACTCTAATTGGGGCATTTTCACACGCTTGGGAAAGACTTGGAAAATTCCCTGGCCACCGACCACGAGAATACTCCCACCTGGCCACCGGTAAAGTAGCAAGTGCTCCTTTAATAGCCGACTTTTCATGCAGCGACATCGAAGACTTTAGCTTTGTTCTCCTTCTTGTTTATCTATAGAAGTCGAGATATACGCAAGTTGTCGTCAAACTGAAATCTGTCCTCTAGAGCGAGCGCAATGTGTTGAGATAAGTTGTTATAATATTTAATAAAAAAAGTAGATCAAAAGTGTAAGTGTGCATGTATATACGAGTACACATGTATATATGTGTTATAAAACATAAGACTATGTATTACAGAAATCACTGCTTTCAGCTGTTCGGTATGCTATATTTGGTTTTCTCTAGAAAGAAATCACATGCAGAGAGTAGTTACTTGGCCTTTACACAAAATGGCTTTCGCGATATGGAGAGTTTAGCTAAAATACGTAGTAAAGCATTAATAATGGAAGCAGGTAAGACAGTAAACCTTCTGTGCGTGACAGCGAAGACTGGCAACTCGTCGAATTAGTGAAATCTATTTTGTCGTCTGATGCAGCCATTGTTGTCTCAAGCTCAACAATATAGAAAGATTTTATAGCCGGAGTTCCATATCCATTAGACGCCCTGCACTTGTACACTCCTGTTTTGTTCTGGTCGATGTCCTTGAGCTGTAAAGTGCTTCCAGTAGCAATGTAAGAGTCACCATACTGCCATAATATTACAACAGATTTTGGAAAAGAATCTTGACGTACTTGACATTCTAGTTGAACGCTTTCCAAAGCAGTAACATTAACACGAACAATTTCGTCTTCAGAATCAATAATTGAGGCTGGAACTGAACGACATACAACACCAACTTATCAATATTCTATATGTATCTTACATTTTTTACCAAATAATTTTTTAGATTACCTACAACTGATACTTCATAGAAGCTTTGATTGTTGCTACTCGAAACGCAGCGGTAATATCCAGAATCTTTTACGGTGACGTGTTGAATAATGAGAATGTTACCACAGGCAAATATTCTATTTGATTTTACACAATGAAAACGACGTCCGTCTCTTATCCACATCGTTTGTCCTTCTTGTGCAGGCCGTTCATTCAAGTAGCACTGGAAACGAACTTGATTGATATTTTCAGACAAGGTTAGGTAGCGAGGAGCAACGCTGATCTCACCAGCAGCCTGCCTTCTTACGTCTGCAAGCACAACTTTCTTTACAAAATTTAACGTTTGAAACCACATGTGGAATCCATGTGCATAGAAAAGTGCGTGTAAAATGTTTGAACAAGAGAATTAAGAGCTAAAAGTAATACTCAAGTGAGTGTATTTATACATTTACTTACCAGCACTATGCACTTGCTCGAGAGCTGAGTGGCTTAAAATTATTTGCAAAACAAGGAAAAACGGGTCTCTCATTGCGTTCAGATTAGATTGCCAAATAGACGGAGAGCTTGAACTCTAATATGGGCCGCAGCTGCGCAATTAATTGCTATGCAAACGAGGTTTTAATAGAATTCACTTATTTGCATCAGAGATCCTAAAAATATAAATTAAACGATTTCTTTGATTAAATAAAATCTAACCAAGTCAAGTTCTAGAAATTTAAAATTTACGACTATATAGAAAGAATCGGGCAAAAAATTGTTTTACCAAATAATTGATAAAATTAGATATTAACAATTTTAACGTTAACTTTGGCTACATTGAGATCTGCAAAACACTGACGTTTTGCAACATTAATTAAAGCACTATAGAATTAAGAAAAGGTAACAAAAAATAAAATTAAGAAACACGGTGATTTCTTTAATTAAGTTCAGTGTTATTTGCATACCTTGATAAGACAGTCCCCCTCGTTATCCTACTTAGAAATTGAATTATAATTTACGTGGGCAAGAAAATCACTAGTGTTGTTGCACTTACATCCACTGGCCGCGGATTTTCGTCTTTAACATTTTGACCTACAGTTGGCAAACATACAGAATCAACTACCCTTACATGTTTTAACTTAATTAATTAAGAACTACCGATGTCGTTCAGCACAGTTGATCTTCAGATATTGATGTTCTATTTGTTCTGTTTTTTAATAGGTATATATATACGGATAATCTACAAATGACGGTGTTAAAATTTTAAATAATGATATTGATGTCTTTGCAGTGTCTATCGGTGCAATAAGAGTAGAGCCAAGGAGCTGGTACGTACACGACGAAAATCGAAATAATACGATTCGCTTTCAGTGTTTGGGAACAACTCGCGCGGTGTGGCTATTCAACGGACAACCGATACGTTCGAACGTAGACAAATCGAGAATAGTTCACGGCAGTTTGATCCAAATTACAACATTTCGATTCGAGTTTGCTGGAGTGTATACATGCAGAAATTCGTGGCCCGGAACAGCCGAAGCTAACGCGACACTGCAGGGTGTGTATATGGTGTACAGTACAACGAGCTCTAGAAGATAATATTACCAATTGATAGTTTTGTGTTTGTATAGTTCAGCCTGAGTTTGCTGATCCTCGATCTAGTGGAAAGATTGTAGCCTCTGGTGATCGTATTGAGTTGAACTGTTCTATTAGAGCTCACATTTATCCTCCTGCTACGCTAGAATGGCTGAAACGAGACAGTAATGGTGTGAGACGGCTTGGCATGAGAGAACGATACGTTGCGTCGACTGCTAGAGTAGAGAATTCTGGTGAGTACATCTGCATAGCCACAAACAAGTACGCTTGGGCGTCTGCAAAAAAGTCGATATTCGTAAAAGTTTATGGTGAGTAACTTTAGCTATTACGACGAATTTGAAATTGCAAATAATTATTGAGAGCATGCAGTGGCGGATTCAAAGAGAAAGGGTGAGCACGACACTTTTGCTGATCGAGTCTGCAAGAAATAGACTTCATTAACCAAAGCTATAGAATGCATCAACTTTATTTTGTACTAAATGTTAGGAAAAATCAATGGCATAGCTTAAACGTGACAATTGATGCAGAAGGTGTGACGGCGGGCTCAGTGTCTTCGCTGGACGCTCGCCAAATAGCCAATCAAATGCTACAAATAGATGTCGCTGGCGACAAAAGGGTAATTCGATCCTCCTCGCCAATGTAATTAGCTAGCTGTTACAGTGTATCGTGTACGCCTTCCTTTGGGTCTTGCAAGCTCATGCAGTCGCTACAGCTTCCTAAGAATGGCAGTACTATAGCGCAACGCATTGGAGCTGTACAAGAACTAGAATACTGATCTGTCGCTCGTGCTATTGTAATGCTACTACGAGTAGACAACATGGGCGAGGATCGCTTGGATACCGAGACAACGATATCGATGACAGTCCTTGACTGTCATTTACCGACTCTCTATATTTATGATTACAAACGTCTATAGCAAGTGCACGCTCACTAATCTACATGCTACTGTTTACATACCACATTCCTCCCTCTTAGTTTCAAATATACTTCTAAGATACAATCAACTCAAAACTAAACGCAACAAGTCAAATACTAATATTAGGGTCTTTATGCCGCACAGGTGGAATTCGGTTTCTTTCTGGGCGGACTGGTAAACGTATGTCTGGTTCTTTCTATGGTATCTCTTGCTCCCTGTTGTCTATCTCTGGTCGAAGTGCCACAATAGATATCTCCTCTCCAAGCATTTCAACAGCTGGAGCTGGAAGACATTGTTCATCTTCAATTGCTTCATTAATCTCAGGTCGACCTTTCTTTTCTTCTTGTTGTTGTTCCAAGGGATGTCTACAACATGGCTTAAGTCTGTTGTAGTAGTGCAACATTATAGAAGCTCCTTTCTTGATATTTTTCAGCAAGTAATTCACGTCTCCTTCCTTTCTCAGTACCCTGTACGGCCCCTTCCACGAACTTGATAGCTTCTTCACCTGGCCCTTCTTTACTGCTGGACTATATAGCCAAACTAAGTCTCCTTGTTGGTATTCATGCCTTACTTCAATTTCTTGTTATATGCCTTTGCTTGATTCTGCTGTATCTCTGCCAAACATTCTCTAACTCTTTCCATGCTCTTCATCTGTGCCTTGCTTAAAGCTGAAACGTACTCTGACGTTAGCTGTGGCACCTGTTCCTTTCCTTCCATGATAACATCTAACTGTTGTCGACCATTCCTTCCAAACATTAGTTTAAACGGCGTTTCCTGTGCTGGTGACTGTTTCTCTAATCTATAGACCATCAACACCGTCGCAATCCACTTATTCCAATTCTTCTGATTCTCATCAACATGTTTCGATAGAAGATATAGTAGTGTTCTGTTTAATCTTTCAACCAAACCATCACACTGAGGGTGGTATGGTTTTGTTCTTGCTTTTATCATACCCAGCAAACTGCATAGCTCTCTCATTACTGAACCTTCCAAATTCCTTCCCTGGTCACTATGCAACGGAAGTGGCACCCCAAACCTTGATATCACTTCATTGTACAATACTTTTGCAACATTTGTAGCGTTCTGATCAGGCGATGGAATACTTCTGGCGACTTTTTATAGTTATCAGAAACCACTAGCAAGAATATATTTTCCTTGTTCGAAACCGGAAGAGAACCCAAGATATGCATGGCCAGCATTTCCATGGGTGATTTAATCGGTACACTCATCATTGGCGCTCTCGTATTTAGTACTGGTCCTTTAGTTCTTGCACACAACTCACAACAGTTCACCCAGTCCATTACATCCGTAGTATATCCAGGCCACCATGCTCTCTCCTCAAGCCTAGCCAAGGTCTTCTCTACACCCATATGTCCTGCCTTGTCAAGTATTTTCTTTAATACATCATGTATCATTGCACCTGGAATAACTAAAGCTTCTTTCTTTCTCCGCCGTCCACCAGGAAGAGCCGCGTACCTTTCCCTATGTAACACTTCATTCCTGATGTGTAACTGGTGATCCAGTCGTTTTTATTATCTCAAAATTCCATCTTTACCCCAAAACCTAGCTGGCTTATGATGGTGTTCGAGCCGATAGATGACTTCAGCTAATACCTGGTCTTGTCTCTGCAGCGTTCATGATTGCCATCTCGTCCAACTTCCAATCTGCTTCAAATTCTACTGCATTTGCAGAATAAGGAGTTATTACTTCGTCCAGAGTTTCTGAACCATCTACCTCTACTTTCTATTGTTCTCCACAGTTCTGCCACCTACTCTTCCTGACAGAGCTGTCACATTCGCTTTCTCTTGAATGTGTTGTATAGAAAGCTCGTATTCTTCTAGTGCGGCTAAATATCTAGCTAACATTCCTTGATGCTCTTTCATATTCTTAAACCAGACCAGCGGTTGATGATCCGTCTAAAGCAAGAACGGTTTACTGTAAAGGTAACATCGGAAGTGGCCTATGGCCCAGACAATTGCTATCATCTTCTTTTCGATTGTCGAATAGTTCTTTTCATGTTGGTGCAATGTCCTACTAGCAAAACTCACTACACGTTTTGAGCCCTCACCTATCTGTTGGAGTACTGCACCCAAAACAATCTCACTAGCATCCACAGACAACTCAAAAGGTAGACTAAATTCTTGAAAAGACACACAGACCTTGTAGCCATCTTTTCACACATCTTTGCGAATGCTTTCTCGCAGCTTTTAGACCACTCAAATGGCTTGTTATTCTTCAAAAGTTTGTATAGTGGTGAAGAAATCTCAGAGAACTTGGGTATAAATCGCCTATAATACTAATCCATACCAAGAAAGGTTTTCAGTTGGCTTAATTCCTTAGGACTTGGGTATTGACTCACTGCTTTAACCCTTTAGCTATTTAGTTGGAGTTCTTTTCTGATACTGTGTGTCCTAGGTAACACACTTCTGATCGCACAAACTGACACTTATACTTTAGCTTCAGATTAGCTTTTCCAATCTTTCAAACACTAGTCCCAGCCTTTGCATGTGCTTGCCAAAGCTCGAAAAACCACGATTACGTCATCTAGGTAAATGAGGCACTGCAACCACTTTAAACCAGCTAGTACTACCTCCATCATCCACTGAAAGGTTGCTGGAGCATTGGCCAATCCAAAAAACATTTTGTTAAATTTCCACAAACCCTTTTGCGTAACAAATGCAGTTTTATTTTTGTCCTCCTCTGCTACCGGCACCGGCCAGTACCGTGCTGCCAAGTCTAAGGTATTGAAATACCTTGCACCCGATCATGCATCAAACGTGTCATCTATTCTTGGGAAAGGGTAACTATCCTTTAATGTGACAGAATTCAAACGTCAGTAATCAACACAAAATCTGACACCACCATCGCGTTTCTTCACGAGAAGTACAGGCGAGGACCACTGACTAATTGAACAACTCACTATTCCCCTGTCTAATGTTAGTGTCACCTGTTTGTCAACCTCAACTTACAATGTGTGTGGTATTCTACGTGGTAACCACAACACCTGTTTTTTTTCCAATAAAACCAGCATTTGGCTCAATTACACTTGCCCCGGTGAGACAGCATGGCCTCCTTTCAGAATCCACAACTTGAACTTCCTTTGATCATATGCCTACTGGTACCCGGTATGGTAAAGTTATGCCTTACCGCAAGGAAACACGAACAAACTAAAGGTGTCGTCATTGGAACTGAATCTCCTGCTAAACGCAGCAGTCTCCCCTTTAGATCCAAAACTACTGCATGTAGTGACAAGAATTCCATCCCCAAGATGGGTCCCGTAGTTCAACTTCAGCCACAACAAACTTGTGAGAGACAGTCCATTTACTCATCCTAATCACTAATTACAAACTGCAGGTCACATAAATGTTAGAGCCATCTACATTTTTGAGTGCAAAACCTTTAGGTAAGAATATATTTGCGTGTCCAACTGTGATTATTCACCGCTAAATATTTCTAGCCATTTGTGTGAAATCACGGAAATTAACGCCCCGGTGTCTACCAATTCCATGCCTTCCCTCGATAACTACGAACACCAACAACGACGACGGATCACTAAATGCCTTCTGAGTCCAACGACGTGATGCAATGTGCTTCCTTTCCAGCTCACCAAATAAACTCTTGCTTTTTCTAGAAACCGTCTTCTTCATCAGAGGCTTCATTGTGCTCTGCATTTGCTCCGCATCTGTCACTTTGTCACGCATCAACACCATTCTTCTGCGACAACACGTCCGCGCCAAATGGCCGAACTTACCACAAACATAACATGGACCAATGTCCTTCCCACGACATCTGGATACATAATTAGGACGAAACCGCTTGTAATGTCCATACTCACCACAACCAAAACATTGCACTTGTTTGGCATTCCGTTTTGTCTGCTTCGTCTCCCCTCTTACCGCGTGCGATGTCTTCTCGAGAGTGTTCAGTCCATCTGATATCACTCGCATTGCCTATCATAATGTGACCCGACGAACTATCTTCTTCGTCGTCATCCTCACACGCCGTTATCCCAGCGATTCGCCTAGCTCGCAAGCCACTGCGGTTCTCCAACAGCAGCAACCGTCTAGCTCGCGTAACTGTATCTTCAAGCGTTTTATGCGCGAGTATGAACAATTGATCCGCGACATGCGTTGGCAAACCCTCCAGAAAGTAATCGATCAATTGGCTATTACGAAGGTAGTTCGGCAAATTCGGCGCTGCCCGATCGATCAGCCGCTCTAACGCTCTTAGGAAGACCTCCACATCCCCTCCAGCCTGCATCTTCTGGTCTTGCAGCTGTCGGTTCGTTAATATACGAGCTTCTTCTGTGTCCGGAACAAACTCTGCTTGATTCCTTTTACCAGGTCATCGTACGAAACAGCAATTGCGTGTCTTTCATGTACAGCGAATGCCCTTCCTTTCAGTAGCAGCGGAAGCCTTACTAGTTTCTCGTCTGCATCGCAACGATCCGCCTTCGCGCAGATGTCAAAGCGCTTCTCCCAGAGCTCGAAATCACCGTCACCAAACGATTCTGGCAGCTTTGGCGTACGAGTGAATTTAACAACTACGTTTGGCTGCACTTAATGCCACAAGCCTTTAGTCATTTCCACGGTGTTCTAATCCTGGTTGCTCAAATCCACTTAGGAAATCCCACTTCTGTCACCAGATGTAATACTACTATACGAGTAGGACCGCTTGGATACAGAGACAACGACAACAACCATTTACTGTCAAGTATTGACTTTCTATATCTATTATTACAAACGTCTATAGCAAGTGCACGCCCACTAGTCTACATGCTACTGTCTACGTACCACACTATGTTAAGCACATAACAGGCACTCCCTATAAGGCTTTCGCAAACAAGCCAAACCAAAATGAACCCAATGATGGTATTCATATGGTTCTCAAGACGACTGTGCGAAAGTATATAAAACAAAATCAGACGGATACGATGATGACCTCAATGGCGAAAGGACAAGTAGTAGCAAACGTTTGTTTTCTATACCTTTGGTTAAAATCATGTATTGTACACTAACATTCAGTGTGTACTATTCAATCAAGACAAAAGCTCGTAAACCCTTGAGTCACGATCAGTCACAGTACACTTTGATGATGCTGAACAATTATAGAAGGTCCCAAACTCTAGACACTTTGATTTTGATAGGGCTTCAAAGTCTTTTTGGTGTAAGAAGCCAAGAAGGATAGCACTAAACAGAAAGCTGAACGTATGGTTCTTGGATGTAATCTTACTAAAGTAATGCTCCTTTTGAGTATGACATGTGTCATACTAGTACAATACGTACAATAGTTGTGACAATGCTGCCTTCTGTCAAACTTAAATCTTTTTATTGTTAGCTGTTTGATGTTTGGGCAATTTTCTAAAATAAGTGCTTGGCTACAAACAAACTCATTTGGCCATGTGGTTCCTAATCGAATATTGTCAACAAAAACACTGTAATAAATATCAAAGCATAACAGTAACAGTGACGTCATCGTGATTGCTCCTATTTCTCGTGAATTCGCCACTAGAGATTTATAGTTGCTTTGCAGAACCGGGCAATTGTCGCCGCAATCACGTTCCTATATTTAACTCAGCCACGAACGTATCTGTAACGATCGAGATGTTTGGTACACCACGTGTTCACTTTGCTGCCATTTCTCCATGGCGGGAACTAAACAGAACCGAAGACGGACATATTGTCTTGTCTCGATCTCTAGACGGTTTCAAGGGATCGACGCCTCAAGTTATTGGTAATCTGACGCAGGTTGTCACTAATGGAAAATGGAAAGAGATTATCAAAGAGAAATGCATGGTTAGGATTGGTAAGTCACAAACAAATACAATGTATGCCATCAAAGTCAGGTGAAATCTAAAATTTTGTTAATTAAGACCTTGAGACGGCGTCGACTGAACGTTGGAAAGTGTGTTTGTTAATTTTCTACACACCAAACGGTTCACAGTGTGAAGCCAAATACCATGTTCAGGTATAATGTTTTACAATTATGGATGAATTCATAACTCAATTAATTTACCTGTAGGTCAGTTTATTGATATCGCAGCTGGTTGAAGACATGTTCCACTACTTTGACTGTCACTTTACGTGGAAACTGCACTCTGTATTTGTTAGCAGCAACTTCAGTTGCTCGTCTCTAAGGATAGGAGCCACAGTCAAGAGTATTACAGATTCACTCACCTGCCAGACTTTTTCTAGATATGAGTCTTGGCTTTCACGTTGGAAATTCACGAATGGAATGTTTGGAAGAGTTCAACACAGTGTTGCGCACTCAGAAGTAAAAGCACCGTATTGTAGATCACAAGCAGTATCAAGTAGTCCCGAGTTCAAAAATTGCCACAAAGTCTTGTATTGTTATAGAAAACCGAAGAGAAAAGACAAAACTGTTTGTCAATCACGAAATAAGAAGATCCACAAGAAGCTTAAACAGTCTAAAAGAAAGAACTCCACTAAGGACTTAAGACTCTACTGCAATGTTGACGATAGTAATTAAATTAGCTAGAAATAGAAGACAATCATTGTAGTCTTGTCTGCTTGTAAACATGCTAAACACAATGAAATGCTGTTGACTGTGTTATTAGACGGACTGTACTTTAGACGGCCGGGCAAGATGGTTAGATAAGACCCCAATCTAGTATGGGGCACACAGCCCACTACGTGATCTCTTTCTAGTCTCAGTACATGGTGACAAGAGTGGGATGGCTTCTTGTTCTTCTTCTCTAAAACCTCCCGAACCGGTCGACTTCGCCACACCAGAAGCGTGGCGAGATGGATCAAACGCTTCGAGCGTTGTCGTGTTGCGTCTGGCCTAGACAAGTAAGAGGATCCAATTCAGGTCAGTACACTTATTTATGCTATGGGACAGGACTCAGAAGATGTTTTGGGAAGCTTCGCGCTGTCAGAAAACGAGAAGGGGAAGTACGAAAGTGTCAAGCAGAGCTTTCAAAGCCATTTTGTGCGACGAAAAACCCTATCTACGAGCGAGCACGGTTTAATATGAGAAAACAACAAGCAGGAGAAAGCGTGGATGCGTTCGTGACTGCTCTTCACACCCTAGCTGAACGCTGACTACGCGTGACATTCAAAGAACAGATAATACAGGATCGTGTGGTGGTCGGCCTTCTGGATGCAGATTTTTCCGAACGCTTACAACTTCTATCAGATCTGAACCTTTAGTCTACGGAAAGAGCCCGCGCGTTATCTTTCAAACAAGACCCGGATTATGTCCATCTCGTTGTGTTGCAATGTCCCGTATTCGGGTGCTTGATATGTCAACTACTTTACTGATAATCTGTGTAGCCACCAGAGCTTTTTCTCCATTGTCGCAACGTGTAGTGAAAAGAAGGTTTAGAGCATAAATTCAACGATAAGTAGGATGCAACAGAGGACGACTTGTCGTAGGAGAAGGACGGAAGTGCCGCGCTTTGATGCTGTCACCGCCATGGCGCCTCACTTCGTGCGTTTCGTCCCAGGAAACGAGATGACCAACCATAGGCGTAGGAAAGTGATTACTATTGGGGGGGGGGCACAATTATTGAATGCGTGCACTTTGTATATCAGCGGCGCATGGGCACTCGCACAGATATCAAGAGTCATAGTGTTGACAGATATCAAGAGTCATAATGTTGACAAATAACTAAACATGACCAAGAAAGTTTCTTCTCCTCTCATTAACAGTTATAAAGGAATTTGCAATTTCATCTAGATCTATGTTATCCGTTCTGTCCTTGTGCACATAGCGAGACATTGCATGATTTAGTCTTTCCTGACTCATTATGGTTCTCAGATATATCTTCAATCTCCTAAGTGCTGAAAATGTTCTCTCAGCAGTAGAGGTGGTGACAGGAATAGTGTAGAAAAGTTTAATCAAGTAAACAACTTCTGAAAGCATCTCCTTACGGAGAGAAATATCAGCCATGATAGAACATATTGTTCTTAAATTTGTCACTTCTGTAATTGGTGGATTGTTTTCAAGCTTTCGATTTCTGACTTGGACAACATCTGGAAGCATTGATAGCTGGTATTTCAGTCGAGATAAATCAAGGTCATCTTTGTAGAGTTTAGTTCTTCTGGTAAAGCAGTACCATCCATGGTGTACGTACCATTTACTGCATCTAATAGTAGCTTCTCAATAGTAGCTGCCACAGGCATACCTCTCTTCTGCTGGAACCGTCGTTTGAGTTCATTAACCAGCAAATCTAACACTTCAAAATACTGCTGCTTGAAATAACATTCAGGGGAAGAAAATTCATGGCTAGTTAAGCCTGCCTCATCCAGTCTTTTTGGTGGACGCCTGTATCTTGGGAGGCAAGGTGGTGCTGTGAGATTCTTTGAGCATTTGACTACATCCTCATAAAACGAATGAAACTTCTCATCAGTCCTCAGCCGTTCAAGATGACATACTGCTAAATCTGCCGCTGTCGTAGCCTCCTGCAAAGTTGTGTCTTTCCCCTGCAATGATATGGATAGCTGCTCACCAGCACCAAAGATTAAATGAGACATTTTGAGACCGAGATGCGTACTAAACTTTTCCATTTGAGCAAGGTACCCACCAGCAGTACGCCTATACTCATCGTGGCATTCAGCATTAACCTTCTGTAATGCTTCACACAGCACACAATAATTGTTCAAAATCGAATGCAGTGCTGAGGTGCGCACAGTTCACCTTGTAGGACACAAAGGTTTTAACGAAGGTGAACGGTCAGAGCCTGGAGGTAGTTGAGCCTGCAGAGCTTGAAATAATGACGATCTTTTGGGGGAGTATCTAATAAGATCAGCAACACCCCTGGCCAGATCCAATGCATCTCTTACAGGTTGACACTGACGACCTATTGTTTGTAAACATAAATTAGTGCAATGGGCCAGACAGTGCACGTACAGTGCTGATGGTACATCATTTTGAATTTTAGCCGCCACACCATTTAAATATTCACTCATATTACCTGCACCATCGTATGCCTGACCGTGGCATTGAGACATGGGCAGACAGCATCTCAACAAACAATCCTTGATACAAGTAGTCAAAGTCTGTTCGTCAGTTTTTGGAACATTGATAAGCTGAATTGGGTCCTCTTGGATATCAAAATTATCATCCACCCACCTGATACAAACCACAAGTTGTTCCTTGTGACCAACATCTGCTGCCTCGTCAGCAATAATGGAATAGTACCGTGCATTTCTAATTTCAGACAAAAGACCTCTCAAAAAACACACAATCCCATAAGAGAAATCTGTTCGTTTTGAATTTCACGGGAACAATACTTCTTCTCCTTGAGCCAAACCTTTAGTTGAGGGATCTCATTACTTCTCAGGAGCAAAAGCTGAGCCAAGTTACCTTCTTCCTCATGGTGACCCCTAACAGCCATTCCTTGTCGAAGCGAGTACCTCAATGTTGATAACTGAGTCAGCAGCATTTGCCGGTGAAGTTTTTGATCAACCATAGCTTGTCTGCACAAGAGTGCATCCACACTGTTATGCTTTATTTGCTCAGCTTTAAAAACAGCTTCTTTATGATGACCAGATTGAGCATGTACCTAGAATCTTTCGTTAGCCTTTTTCCAATTGTCAAACCCTGTGTCAATAAAGTTATCTTCTCCTTTAGTGGCCAGACCTAGCAATCCTTTCCTACTACAATATCTGCAATATGTGCAGTAGACTTTGCTCCTGGTTGTACACAAAGTCAGCCAAGGATAGCTCGTATACCAAGTGGGAGAAAATGTTCTGTATTTCTTGCCTTGCTTCCTTTTGGTGTTGTTTATAACAGCTGGGTCTTTGGGTTGGTACGGTGACAGAGTCTCTTGACAACACGCAGAAGAGCAGGCAGTACCTATCGACAATTATAAAGGGTAAACGTCTTAGATAACACGAGAAAGGTTCAGAAAAATGTACTTCTTGATGTAAATCCCTGATCAAGGTCAGAGAAGACGCTAGCTCCAGCATCAACTGCGCTACCTGATGAGCTTCTACTCACCGCTGTATCGGAGTTGGACGAGGCAGGAAAGAAGTTCAGAATACTCTGATTTCGTCTTTTAGTTAGTGGAGGCGGTGTGCTCTCCTCGATCTCGCGTCCAGGTCTAATGCCGTTGTCAGACATACTTTCACGTGTAACGTGCACATGCGCACACGACACGTCGGCGTGACAGCCTGGCTCGGTTGCGGTTTCTACGCCTATGCCTCATGTGCATTTATCTCCACCGCTAGAAGGAAATTTGTTTTTCTCATGCCATTGCATTGATGTTTTTCTTTCCACTTTGCAAGGGCAGCACCAAACCGTTGCTTGTGAGGGTGTCTATCGGTTGCATGAAATACGAGTTTAGTCGACTCGGATCGGCTCTTGTGACCAACAGTAGAAGGGGCTGATGGTAGTAGGCGGGACTTAAGCTCTTGAGCTTTGCCAGATGCTTACCAGTACTTGTTGTTTCTTGTATTTCAGTCAGAAAACGTTGTACAAGCACTCTGACAAGTTGCACAACGTTGTATGAGCACATTTGCTTTATCTTACCTGTAGCTGAACGTTGTTACGTCGGGAAACGAACGTCAAACACCTAAAGGGGTCCTTGTCGTGGAATTTTGCCATAGCAATGCAATTAACCCAGCTTGAGCATTCACATTCGATAACAGCTATGAAGTCAAGACAACCGATCGTTTTCGCTGATGTTAGCGCTTTGGAATTATCCGGGTACTCTTAAAAGGTAGATTACGTGGTTGTTCCGTGCACTGCTTGCTACAGAAGTGAAAAAGCACGTAACAGCGAAGCAGTGAAGGCACAACAGTCACTAGACCGTAGTTCTCAAAGCCACGCCTACCCCCTTTGCTGTTTCTGCTGACGCTGTGCACAGCTATGCCCAACAGGACAGGCCACTACGCCAATGTCATTTCGGAAATTAAGAAAAACGACCACTATCAAATAGCATGCCTTTATCGCGGAATTGTCAATGGTGCGGATACGAGAAACACCCCCGTGGCAAATTCCCGCCAGAAACACAAAATGCTAACAATGCAGCAGGATAGGCCATTTTGCGTCTGTTTGTCGCTCCACAGCAGCACATTTTGTATTCGCAGCTTCCACAACAGTCCAAGATGATGCTTTTGTTAGCCTTTTTGATTCTGGCAATGCGTAATCCGAACAGGTTGATGTCGGAGACTCACAAATTCTTATTAAAAGAGGCACAGGGCCGACGTTACAGCCATTCCAGAAGAACTCTATCAACAACGCCTGGGTCAGAGACATGCACTTCAAATATCTGACCGTATACCGCGCCGACCTAGCGGCAACCAACTTTCCGACTCAGGGTGCATTAAAGTCCCACTTTCCTGTACCGCTCCAAATGCTCTTTTGCCAATTCACGCGGTCTACGTTGTACGTGGGTTACAGACACCTCTTTTGAGAAGTCCAGCTATACCAGGTTTGCGCATATTAGGACAAGTCAATCACATTAGCGAACGCTGCATTGACATCAAGAACGCCCAGACGTCTTTCCCATCACTAATTTCAGGACGCGGAAAATTTAAAGGTCTTCATCATAACATTTCGCTATGGGAAGACGAAATTCCTTACTCTCTACCTACTCCTCGTCGAGTTCCTCTCCCGCTAATGCCGTGCGGAGAAGCATCTCTACAGCTCATGGAGTCAGACGGGATTATCAAACGCATAGACGAATCAACCGACTGGTGCTCTGGCATGGTGGTTGTGCCCAAACCTGACGGCGAAATTTTCATCTGTACAGACTTCGCGCGCCTCAACGAAAATGTGCGCAGGAAGCGTCACATCCTCCCATTCACGGAACACCTCTTAGCAACAATTCAAGGGACAACCATATTTTTTAAACTCAATGCCAAAAGTGGATTCTACCAAATTCCCTTGGCCAAAGCCTTGCAACCTCTCAACACATTCATTACACGCTTTGTTCGCTTCAATTATTGCCGTCTACCATTCGGGATATCATCAGCCCCAGAACACTTCCAATGACGAATGTCGGTTGTGTTGGAGAAACTGAACTGCACCATTTGCGTGATAGATAATATACTCATATTTGGAGCGACACCTGAAGAACAAAACAAACGTCTTGCCGCTGTCTTAGAACGTTTTGCCGATACAGGGGTCACTCTTAACAACGAGAAGTGCCAATTCAGCAAGAAGGTAATTTGCTTCTGTGGCTACCTGATCGGAAAAGATGAAATACGGCCTGAACCAGAGAGAATCAAGGTTCTTACCAACTTGCCCAGTTGCCAAAGCCTAGGAGAACTTCGCCGATTTCTTGGAATGGCCAATCAACTAGGCAGCTTTTCTCCGTGGCTCGCTACATTGTCGTAACCTCTTCGACAGCTTTTCAGAGAATACCGTGCCTGTCTATAGGGACCACAACAGAAGCAAGCCTTTAAAAATCAAAGCAGAATTAACCAGTCACACCGTTCTGGCACCGTTTAACGGCAACTTTGAGACACAGATTTTCGCAGACGCATCTTCGTTTGGCATAGGAGCTGTCATACGCCTGAAGCAGCCCTCAGGAGAGTGACGCCCTGTCCCTTACCAATCTCGAGCTATGACACTCACTGAGCAGCGATGCTCCCCATTGGGAAAGAAGGCCCAGCAGTAACGTGGGCGTGTGAATGGTTCAATCACTACCTTATCACCATTCTCTATCGTAACCGACCACAAGCCTCTGGTACCGTTGTTGTGCACAAAATACCTGTATTGTTTACCACTGCGAATACTACAATTTTGACTGAAACTAATTGGTGTACCGATCTTACCATCAGGCATATCCCTGGAAAAGAACTAGTCACAGCCGATACACTCTCGCGCGCAGCAACTAATACAGCGGCAATGCGTGACCACGAGTTTCAAGCAGAAGTCGCTGCCTGCCTGGCCGCCGTTACCGATGCCCTACCGATTACAAATAAACGACTAAAGAAGTTTCTGTCTCTCCAAGGTCAAGACTTCGTTTTTCGTTTTATTGCCGAGTACTGCAAAAGCGGCGGGCCCACGACATATGACCTGCCTGACGAACTTAAACCGTACTTACCGAAACAGGAAGAATATACGATCAACCACGACGGTCTTCTCATATGTGGACCACGAATCGTAGTACCACGTAAAGCCCGTCCTGAAGTCCTAGCGGAACTACATTTGGGACATCAAGGTATCACCAAATGTCGACAAAGAGCAAAGGAATCTGTATGGTGGCCCGGTCTGAGTACACTACTAGACCAGTACGTACACAACTGTCGTGCTTGCGACCAACACCAACAGCAATGAGTAAAACCATCAGTGTCGAGTTCATTTCCCCACTTACCGTGACCAAAAGTAGTAGCGGACTTTTTCAACACCAATCGAAAAGTCACCTTTTGGTCGTCGACTACTATTCACGGTTCGTTGAGGTATGCCCTATACAAACTTAGACTACGAAATATACTATTCGATAACTACGTTCCATCTTTTCTCGCCACGGCATTCCTGAAGAGCTATTTACAGACAACGGACCTTCGTTTAGTTCAAGAAAGTTTTCGAGTTTGTAAAAGAGTTTGAAATCAGACACTCTACAAGTTGCTCCTTATACCCTCAAGCCAATGGCATGGCAGAAAGAGCGGTGAGCACCGTAAAAACACTACTACAGTCAACACCAGATATGGAAACTTGTTTGCTAACGTATCGGTCCACATCATTGGAGAACGGATACAGTCGAGCACAGCTTCTCTTCGGTTGACAGATACGTACAACCATAACTATAACATAGGAACAACGCCGCCCCATTCTTCCCGACGAGGAAACACTAAGGAATCACGAGACACGCCTCAAGGGACGACAGCAACTCAATTACAACCTACGTCATGACGTTATAACACACGTGCCACTACCTACCGGCAGCCCCGCATTCATTCCAGACCGTCAAGAGTCAGGTGTAGTCATCTCCAAACCAGCAAACAGATTGTATCGTTGCCACACACATTGGAGAATACCGACAGAACCGACGACACATCAACCCTTTGCTCATGACAGACGATCAGCTGGCGAACAACGACACGGAATCCTCGGACGACACGACTCATGCGTCACTAGACGGCGGAAAAGGCAATAGAACAGCTGTTG
Source organism: Corticium candelabrum (assembly GCF_963422355.1). NCBI lineage: Eukaryota > Metazoa > Porifera > Homoscleromorpha > Homosclerophorida > Plakinidae > Corticium > Corticium candelabrum. Next base: position 1,469,301 of record NC_085095.1, on the reverse strand, counting down.
AACCCTCAACGGACACTCCAGAAGGTTCAGCAACCGGGTAACTCTTCAAGAGATTTTGTTACTCGCAACGGTCGCGTTGTTCGACCACCGGAGAAATTGGACTGGTACAGAACACATGTAATGTCAGTGTTGAGTTGTGTTGTATTATGTAGAAAAGTTCATTCTGCTACTTTAGTGAAACTATCTGCAAGAGACTTGCAAGGGAGATGTAGTGTTATGAGACTGACTGTACTTTAGACGCCTGCATATACAGGTACGGTGATTAGATAAGACCCGGATCTAGCATGACGCACACAGCCCACCGCGTGGTCTCTGTCTAGTCTCGGTACAGACTGATAGTGCCAAACATATATTTTGTAATTTTTATAATAGTGGTGAAATTTAAAGTGGTGTGCATAGTAGATGTATGTAAAGGACAGCTGCATATTACTCTCTTCTTGAGTCAATGGTGTCTCCACAGCAACCTTACCGTAATGACGTCACGTAAGTAATGACTGTTTGTATATTTTATTGCAATAGAAACACTGTAGCACGTGCACAGATGCGGTAGTATCCACGTTAGTGCTGACTTCTCATTGAGAAAAGCACAGGCATGCACTGCATACTGTATACATTCTTGACAGCAAACCAAAATTTCAAATATCTAGCGTTGCTTAAGATACTGTTAATAGAAACTTAATAAACAGTATAACAAGTAACTAAGTAGGTGAGTAAAATAGTAGGTGAATTTGGGATGTTGGTTAGCAATGCTGGTTATGATCATCATCATGAGAAGTGGTGGTGATGGTAGATGCTAAATTTTTGGCAAAAAATATGTTTACATCTGTGTATGTTTAATGCCACTGCAACAATAAACTCTACAACGTTTAATTAGGTATACTGGATCTGTTTTTACAAAGCTTAGCCTCGGTTTCCCAGACCAGTGTAGCGCTACACGGGTCTGGGAGGTCGAGGCTAGAAAAACCCAGCAAAGCATCCAGGAACTGTACACATCAGGCAAATTTAGATTGTTCTGCGCTCCGGCGTCTCATATGGCTACACACCACTGTTGCAACTTAGTACACTTTCTACAGCTAGGCAACTTGGTTGTTGCTAAGTACATAAAATAATAATAATTTATTTCTATCACACCATATCTGGTGTAGTTCCCTTAGAGGGCCAACATAAAACACACTGACATGCAGACAAAGTACACAACTAATTAGCTTACAAAATCACTCAGCCTACACGTAAAAATATTTTCATCTCCCATACCCAATCTCAGTCTCGCGCAGCCAGACCTCCTTCCGCCGCGTTATCCTTCCGGTCGAATGGGATCTGGTGAACAGCCTTTGATGTCGCTGTGTGCCGCGTAGCCAGAAATCGGCCTTCTAAAGACCGGATTTAGTTTCTTAAACGCTTCACTAAAGACGAGACTGGTATGCAAGCAGTGCAATCCTATCTCATTAGCTTCTCTTGTTTCGTAGAGAACAACTACAGCTAGAGTCGTTGCTGTTTGTAAAATCTGCATGACTACAGCAGCAATTAAATGCGGTCGCGGGAACGTTGATGTTGGCAGGCTCGACGTCGTACGTCTAGCGTTGTGCGCTTGTGTCACAACGGCGACTGAATGCGAACGCACTGAATGAATGGGAACGTACTCGATGCTGTTTGCTGTTTTGACGTCTAAAGCGACCACGGACAGTCCAGAGTGAGCGATATGATCTGGTACTGTAATAGAAGGTCTTGGAGACGACGTCATCGAAACAAGATGAGTCGTCTTTCTGTGTTTGGGTAATCATCTCACGTGTTTTGTGCATTGCTTTACATCGAGTACGTTTGCATTCAGTCTCCGTTGTGACACAAGCGCACAAACGCTATGTACGACGTCGATCATGACAGATTGCGTAGGAGATGGAAGCCTATAGCCTGTCGACGTCAACGTTCCCGCGGCCGCGTTTAATTGACTGTTGCTGTAGACATGCAGATTTCACAAACAGCAACGACTCTAGCTGTAGTCTTTGAGTTGTTCTCTACGAAACAAGAGAAGCTAATGAGATACGATTGCACTGCTTGCATATCAGTCTGGTCTTTAGTGAAGCGTCTAAGAAACCAAATCTGGTCTTTAGATAGCCGATTTCTGGCTACACGGCACACAGCGACAACAAAGGCAGTTCACCAGACCCCATTTCGTCCAGACTAATGACGCGGCGGATAGGGGTCTGGCTACGCGAGACTAATCCAATCTAGCCCCTCGTCCCCAGACTCACGTGAGACAGCAGTGTCCAGTTCCCGTATGACAACTTTGGCCTTTCGTCTAACTACTAGCAATGCTATAGTCCTCTCACACGTTTATTTCTTGATTGTGAAGCCTGTTTAAGAAATTTAGACCGTAGGATTTTCATCTTAACATATATGCCCTAACAAATTCAGGAATTCTTTCCACTATAGAGTCTCTTTGTCTCATACCTAGCCCACGACGAATACCTTTTGATATGCTGTGTTAAAAGACGTCTAGACGTTCTATGATATTCATCCACACACTATATTTGGAACACCTTACTCTCAGTCGGATTTATAATGAGACTATTCATAGGAGCATAAGATTTTCTTGCCTCCAATGTGCTCTGTACCATGCATACAGTAATCATTCATGAAAACGCCCATATTTGTTATTTCTGTCTTGTTTGCTAATCTATTGCCATTGAGAAAAATTTCTAATTGACTATAGAATGTTTCTATCGTTTCTGCTTGAATGTAATCACGACACTCTTTTTGGTGTTGTTTATCTCATTTGCATATACTCAGTACATGTATCTAGCAGTTGTTGTAGTCCAGCAACACTTGGACAAGCTAATATTATGTCGTCTGCGTAAGTCAAGCAACTCAACCAAAGACCTGCTATTTTAGCTCCGACACCAGAAAAGCTAAGCTGTGTCAAAATATCATCTATATAGACATTGAACAGAAATGGAGATATCACATGTGTATAGTCAAGATTTCGTTGCTCTAGCTATTTTGAGGGTAGGATAACAGTTGAAACGCTTATACTTCGTGAGTATGCAAAGCTATATAGCACGTGAGACAATGCATGCGTGCATGCGCAAACTCGCCGAGCCTATAGCTATCTAGATAGCACGTCAAGCTGACACCATGGTTTTGGCAATTTCTCTGATAATTAGAACACTGTTGCTGGCTGCCTCCAAGGTTTCTGGAATCGACGACCACGATCATCGACTAGAACGACGTTCCGTAGGTAAGAATTTGACGAGCTTTGGCAGCTAGAGAGCAGAATTTCTGCTCAATCCTTTACCAAATTGTAGCCTTGCTACCTTGCGTAGCGTGATCACCAATAAAACTAGGTCTAAAACGTAGTCTAGAGATATTACTAAATCATCTCTGCTTGTTGTTTTATTAGGTCACTGTTCCATGTCTAGCCGATTCAACACAGGAGACGAACTCGTAGTTCATAAGGGGAGCGACTTTGTTGCAGATTGTGTATGCAATGGGACCGTGCAATTTGTGTGGACAGGCAATGCTGCAACTACCAAACGTACAGATATCAACAACTCACACATTGGCATATCGACACTAACACTACGTAACGCATCGAAGCAAGACGAGGGTCGACTGTGTTGTGGGCTTTCGGACTGTCGTCCTCTCATTGTGATCGACAAACCAGTGTTCACACTCTCTGCAAGTGAGATAGAATGCAGTCATAGTAAAGACAAAGGCAGCAGGAATGTCTCTATCCGATGTAGTATATCATCAACTGTCCGAACAAATCTTGTTCAAGGTTATATGCTAGTCTTTAAAAACAATAAGGAGACTTTAAGCTACGACAACAGTCCCTCAAACAGCACAAATAAAGATGCATCTGGAAACACAATATATACAAAGACTTATGAATTTGCAGAGAAAGTGCTCGACGGCGATTCCCTATATTGTCGATGGATTCGTCAAGATGGCAACATATTTGATTCTGAAAGCAAGCTGGTGGTCGAGTTTCGTAAGTGTTTGGAGCCAGCTACTAGTTTCAATACAACCGATGAAGACACAACAACAAGAACAACGACAGATGGTGCAACAAAACCGCAAGGTAACAAAAAGGGCATGAGATTCAGTGTCAGTTTTGGTTACTAAAATGTCAATATAATTTTAGGTCGTATTAGGACTACTTCAGCTGTTCTGTCTGTATCGCTGACAATACCATTTACAGCAATTGTGTTATGTCCAGTGGTAATAGGTTATTATCGTGATAAAAGAAGAAGGCGTAATCCAGTTGCGTCTGAAGACATAGAACTTCAATCATTTGAGCGACAAGGTTTGCAGTATGTTGTTTTAATTTTTGATTTCTTATAAGCGTGCATATAGAAGTAACATTTGTAGCACAAAAATACGTCTAATTTTGTAAAATAAATGGTCTATGCATGGCCATTATTTGGTTTACATTATAATGTAAAGCTAAACTGCATGCTCAGTGTTGTACATTAGGTATGTCAGCATGTCAAACAGTTGAGCGAAGGGAACGCAGAATGTCTACTGTAGTACGTACTAGTCGACATGTTGACGTCTTTTCTAATGCAGTGTTTGGTAATAGAAGCAGGTAACGAGAACTTGCAGTCAATTTCATCAAGAGACGTGCAAACGACACATGATTTTGGGGATCTGCAACAACTTCAAACCAAAATTTTCAAATACATTGTAAGACCAGCATATTGGGAGATTCTTAGAGGACGCCTTTTGCCTAAAGAAATCATGGACAAACTGTTTGAAAGGAGAGTCATAACACATGACACATTAGCGGATATTCGAACAGCACCAACAATCGGAAGGCAAGTGGACATACTGCTAGATCAAGTCAGTCGTATGAATGACAAAAATGTTAAAAAGTTTGCAACCGTTCTGTTTGAGACTGAGGGAATTTCAGATGTCGGTCATCGGCTATTGAAAGATATTGAACAGTATGAGAGCAAAAATCCTCCCTAATGACTAAATTTTGCTAACATTTATACTTCTACGCATATTGACAACTTGCTAGATACCATTGAATTTGCTTTACGATGGTATTACAAAGTGAGCTTGTTGAGTTAGGGATAGATAGATCACGTGAATGAAGCAAATTCTTTCATTACAGTAAGCTAGAGTCAAAATTTTTGCAGCAGTATGCACACTGAATAAATATTATGTAAAACAGATTTGTGTGCTGGCCAGTCAAGAGAGTAATTTCATTAACTACAATGTCAGACAATAATATTATGTCTTGACTCTACAAACAGGCATTGTGAGTTTAATTGTTGGTGAATTTTCTCAGCAACTTAATAATTATAACAGAAATAATCCTAAAAATATGGCAACAAATTTTAGCTTCCTTAATATCTACAATTGAGAGCTGACTTTAACACATGCTAATCTACGCTGTTAGCGACATTCTTCTACTATTTCGAGTCTTGACAGTTGATGACAGTAAGCTAGAGCTATTCTTTTTGTGTCTGCAACACAAAAAATCCTCAGCCATCCTTTGAACGTATCTGTCTTGTATACACGTACAACCGTTTTCCAAACAAATTGATGTTCTTTACTTGCGTTAGATTGCTTTGTCTAGGCCACTCTAACTAGGCGGACTACCAGAGCACATTTGCTCCAAACCCTCGCGAACAGAGGTCCAAACCACATGTAGAGACCGGCTCTGCCGCACTTAATTGCACTTAAAACACACATGCATAGACATTTTAATTAACTATACAATATGTTCTCGTAAAAACTACTCCAAACGCAAGTAAATTTGAGTATGACATGAATTGGGTATTTAAGATCCCGTATAAACTATTTCCGAACTGTAGAGATCGCTGCGGTCACGTGCCGTGCGTTTCCGCAGAATGCCCGTTTGCGCTTGTAAGCTAGTAGACTATATATAGGTCCTCTTTGAGACAGCGTTCTAGCGCTCTAGTAATATGTCAGTGCGGTGCTGCAACTGCATGATTATTGGTCACTGCAAGTCATTTACTAAGACAAAGACAAAGCATTCCTATACAGAGTAGCCTCGGCCTCCCAGACCGTCTAGCGCCACCAATTCAAAATTGTTCTTCAAAATCGATTCAAAAGGACGATTTTGAATCGGTGCTACACGGGTATGGGACGGCGATGCTACTCACAAAGACTAACGTTCTTCTTACCCGAGGCACGGAAGCGCTAGGGTACAGTAACGCCGGCTTGGAGACCAAACGACCAGTTTAGTTAGGTGACTCACCGTGTCGACTATCAACGGCCTACAAACACACACACAAACACACACACACACACACACACACACACACACACACACACACACGCACACACACACACACACACACACACACACACACACACACACACAGTCCTCAGTGCTTTTAGTGATGTAAACATTTCTTGAAACGATTTGAAGTGGCGCGAGTAAGGGATCTTTCAGTGTTACGTAGTTGGCTTTGCACTTGACCGTATACGGTAGTCTACATCGATCTAGCAAGCACCTTGCGATCACGTGATGTACTTCTCTGTTTTTAGAAATTTACATTTACATGCTGTTGAGGGTTTTCTCTAGCGTCATGCGTCAATATTTAGATGTCTACAACGTTTACATGCATCTAATGAGTACACAGTGTGCTGATTTTAAAATAAAACTCTAGGTTAGAATTTATGCTGGTATGAAATGCGGTGTCAATCTGCACTACATATAGAATTGACACGTTCATAGTAGACATATGTTTGTGTCTAGCTATGTCAGTGTTGCATGCATGCATCATCAGTGAAAGAGGATTGCACTCCGTTCTATCCCACGTCTTTTTCAAAAGCTTTCTATAGAGCAAATAGGAAGCGTTTTCCCGGATGCAGAGTTCGGTCTTAACAGGAAAGGGTGGAGACATCAAAGATTGGAGACGTCGTCGCTTTGTAGCTTGGCATCTAGCCAGCCAATTCATTTTTTCTTTGTAACTGCAAATGTGCCCAGTAATTTGATGAGAAATCTGAAAACCAGACTGCCATCTTCATTTGCCCTTATTCTCTAGTCTGTAGACACATCTTCTATGGCAACTGAGAAATAGATTTTCGATGTATGTGTACAGTTTGCAATTTATTTATGTGTCTGTTGCAGTATGATTACTTTGTCTTTTTTTGTATAGCAACTACAAAGTTCATGAATCGTTGTTCAGGAAATGGAAAACGTTTCGCCTACACATGGGGTAGGTTTGCAGCGTAGGAGTTGAGCCTTCTGCTTTCTACATGCGTTTCTGAAGCGTGGTAAATTTGTTTGACTTTGATGACATCGAAACGTTGTCTAAACGTGCCGTTAAGTGTACGTGTTTATATAAATGGTAGAAAATGGTAAAAATGATTCTGAAAGATTTGGGAGTCGTTTATAAAATTCCCATCTACAAACATGCTACATGTAGTCTACTTTCATCTTGCACGTGTCTCTGGATACAACCACGGCATTAACTATATTGTGCGTTCTCTTTTGTGTTTTTACGAACCGATCACATGATCAACTTTTATACAAAGCTACTTAACATTTCAAGTCCACAACTAGAAAATGCCGTAATACAGTGTAATACTGGTAACCAGGTAAGTTAATGTACACACTAGACATGATGGCTGAGACTGGCAACCCATAGAATCAGCGACTTGCACTTCGACATCCAATGCAACTTTTGTTGTCTCAAGATGGAAAGACTTTGTAGCAGGATCTCCATATCCGTTAGACGCGCTGCACTTGTACACTCCCATTTTATTCTGGTCGATGTCCCTGAGCTGCAGAGTGTTTCCAATAGCAATGTAAGAGTCATCATACTGCCATAACACTTCAACAGACTTTGGAAAAGAATCTTGACGTACGTGACACTTTAGTTGAACGCTCTCCAAAGCAGCAGCGTTAACACGAACAATTTCGCCTTCAGAATCAATAATTGAAGCTGGAACTAAACGGCATACCAAAATTAGACCATCGACATGGAATATTATAAAGATTTTTCTAAATATTCTACCCATCACTGATGCTTGATAGAAGCTCCGATTGTTGCTGCTCGAAACGCACTTGTAATATCCAGAATCTCTTACTGTGACATGTTGAATAATGAGAATGTTACTACATGCAAATATTCTGTTGGTTTTCGCGCAGAAAATGCGACGGTTGCCTCTCATCCACATTGTTTGTCCTTCTTGTGCAGGCCGTCCATTTATGTAGCATTGGAAGCGAACTTGCTCGATGTTTCTAGTAAGTGTGATGTAGCGCGGGGCAACGCTGATCTCAACAGTTTGATTGCTGGATGCAGTATCCTCTATGCGTGGTACATCTGCAAACACATTTCGCTGTTGATGACTATACACGTTGCATTAAAACTTAGAAATTCCCTGTGGTGAAGTCAATGTGCATAAACAAATTGTTTACAAATGTTTGGCCAACCACCATCAAGCTAATTGTCAACTGATTGGGTAAATATGTATTTACTACGTTTGCTTATCAGCACAAGACACTTGCTCGAGAGTTGACAGGCTTACAACTACGCAAAAGAGCAGCAAATCCACACCTCTCATGTTGACTAATAACTAAGACTGCGCAGGTTTCAATTCCACTACTTTTCCTGTTTATATGCAAATTATTTTCAATCTGGCTCTAAGCCATGCATAACTGCTTTAGAGGGGATATTTGGTTTGGATTAAAATTTGAACAAATTTTTGAGTGAATTAGAGAGTCATTCAACGGTCTAAACTACTTTTCCTGTTTTCTACTTTTTATATGCAAAAGGATTTTCAATCTGGCTCTGAGCCATGCATAACTGCTTTAGAGGAGATATTTTGTTTGGATTTAAAATTTGAGCAAAATTTTTTAGTGAATTAGAGGGACATCCAGCGGTCTAGACTACTTTTCCTGTTTTCTATTTTTGTCATATGCAAAATGATTTTCAATCTGGCTCTAAGCCATGAATAACTGCTTTAGAGGAGATATTTTGTTTGGATTTAAAATTTGAACAAAATTTTTGAGTGAAATAGAGGGACATCCAACGGTCTAAACCACTTTTCCTGTTTTCTATTTTTTGTATGCAAAATGATTTTCAATCTGGCTCTATGCCATGCATAACTGTTTTAGAGGAGATATTTTGTTTGGATTTAAAATTTGAACAAATGTTTTGAGTGAATTTTGAGGGACACCCAACGGTCTAACTTTGCAACCAACTTATAGACATCGAGTAGGAGGCCATTATAAATTAGTAGATAAATGTTTTATTTAGATAATTTTAAACTTGTATTTAACTTTAAACAGTTAGTATTTGTAAAACACAAAAATTGTTTTGTAACTGTAGATACTACAGTACCGTCCAAATCCAACACTCTATATTTGCATCACTTGTTTAATTGGCAAACAAAATTATAATTTATAATTTTACGTGGGCACAATGTAAGGCTTCTAGTTTTGTACGTACTCTCGGCTTCTCTTTGTCAACTCTATAGTCCTCTCATCTGCCAAACCTTTTCCAAGTTTGAGTTTTGGATTTCAAATTGAAGATCTGCCAATGGAATGGTTGAAAGAGTTAGAAACGGTCTTGACCACTCAAACGTTAATAGACCGTACTGCAAAACAGAAGCAAGATCAAGTGAAAGCGATTGTCTCAAAGCCTTACACTGTTATAAGAAATCAAGGACAAAAGACAAAACATTGTGTCGATCAAACGATGAACTACACAAGAAAATCCAGAAAATCTCTAAGCAAACTATTCAAAAATCCTCTACCAAAAACTTGAAAATCTACTACAATAATGACGGCAAAAATTAACTAAATTAATTAAATAAAAATAACAATTGATTATTTTACTCATGCTTTTACTTAAAATGGAAAAACTCATTAATATCTAACTACAGAGTTCCCGACTGCCAGTGTAAAAAATTAGTATATTTTTGATGAAACTGTTAACGTTGTCTGTTTAAAAGTTGAGCGGATGTACAAAGATCAGTGTACTTTTTCATCCCATGTTTTAGTTGGAACATGCACAGTAATGAAGTCACATAGAGTAATGATTATTTGTTTACTTTTGTTGAGAAACTAATGGATTTGGACACCATAGTAGCCGCTAGGGTACTGTTTTCCTTGCCGAAAACGATTACGAAAAAGTCTTTACCAAAACAGTGTAATTCATGTTTGCAATTGCCATGCAGGTCAGTCTTGCCTGCAACTGCTAACGAGAAATCAATCTTTTCTCAGATAGTTATACGGGAACCGAACACTGCGTAACCAGGAGCGACATATATATATATATATATATATATATATATATATATATATATCCCGTATAACAACTATTGTTACTTTGAGTCTGATGATTACGGACTCACAGAGATTGAGGTCACGTGAAACAAAATTAGTCTTCTCTATCTATATAAGTTAAGAGAGATTTTACAAGTAACGCTCCTATATTCGTTGTCTAGATAATATTTCTATGGTGGTTTTCAGAAAGGTTATCTGTAGCTGTGGAAGCTAGGGTGTAAACACACATTCAATTATTACTTTTTGCACTATAGATTTACTAGATTGTTTATTTATTATAAATTGACTTGACTAGGTAGACGAACAGACAAACAAACAGACATTCAAATAGTAATCGAGAAATTAACTAAATACGGCACCTTTCATATCATACCTACACATACTTTTGATCGGAGATCACGTGCCGCAGTCCAACATTCGTCATATCGGAGATCTCGCTGCTAGCGACGCTAGATTGATACTATAGCGGGTCTAAGCCGTTTTTTTCTACAAGCAAGAAACTATACAAACAAAGTGAGATTTGAAGACTTCTTAGCAGCTGATGTGGAGAGTTAAATTCTTTTGTTTTGATGTATGTGTTGCTAACCAGGCTTATTCATCCATACCTCTAGTGTCTAGACGGTCGTCAACTCGTCAAGAATGACGTTTAGTGTGTTTTACAAATACTGTTTTGTTTATGTTGCTTTGATTACGATGACGTAACATCGGCTGACGATCTTAGCTGCTTACGCATTGTGACATAATCCTCTTGAATGACGTCATGCTTTTGCTATGGTGTCTCTCTTTTCTAGCGCTGCAGTCTCTGGCACAGGGTTCGTTCATGTTACCACGTTCTTTTGTCTTTCTGACTTATATACATGTTTACGCAGCAAACTGTAAATTACTGTCAAGTTCGTCGTCTGGAGAGGATGTCGACGAAGGATCTTTGGTGTATGACGAGTGCACGTGTCTAGGCAATCGCAGTGGCGTAGAAGCAATCATGTTTACGATCGACGGTGGAAAAATTTTAGAAAGCTACGGCCAAATCGGATCTCTACTCGAAGGGTCTCGCAAGAGGGTGAGCTCTATTACCATTCCAAACTTCAGTATCAGCAAGCAAGGTCAGCTCTGCTGCTCTCAGCCATCATCATCTAAAGATTGCGTGCGCCTGCGTGTAAGAGAATCCGCAAGTTCCAAGCTAGACGTGAAGCTAGAAAACGTTACATTTAGTCAAGGTTGTAGGACCTCGGTGTCGAGATGCAATTCGACTCTAGAGGTTCTCTGTACTTTGGAAGCTGCCAGCCAGCAAGAGCTTGCTAGTGGTTTTATGACGCTGTACAAAAACGGCAAGTCTGAACCGGTATTTGATCTAGAGCCGCAAATAGGACAACGTTCCAGGTCGAACTCGACTGTGTGGTGGAAGACCGACAAATTTGCAGCAACAGTTCAAATCGGGGACACGATTGGGTGCCACTGGGACCACCACGACTTGGGGCGATCCCTCAAATTGACTCTGAACGTGACCTTGTCACTACTCAATGGTGATTCAACGCAGCCTCCCTCTCCTACTGCATCTACTGGTAAATAATTAATTAAAATTGTTTGCACGAATCATGATGCACGTATGGTGAATGCTTATCAATGTGCACATGCATTCTTGCAGATTCGAGTTCTTTGTCTAAAGGAGCCATAGCTGCGATTGCTGCTTCGTTACTTGTGGTGTTATTGGTTTTTTTGGTCGTTCTATTTTGCTGGTTGGCACACAAATACGAGTGGTGTCGTGACAAACTGCCTTCGACTCCTTTGAGATCATTGAACGGTTAGACTCTATAAATACAATGGATATTGTATATTGAATTAAACCAATTACTTGCAGAAGCAACTGGTAATGACAATCAGCCGGACACACCAGAAAGCACCGAACAAGAAAGAAGCTGCGGTAAGAAAAGATATCGATAACATTGGATTCACAATCTAACTAAGCAACCTTTCATAACATGCCTTCCTTCTCTCAGACAATGCGCAAGCCCTACTGGAGAGAATTGCCGCCTCTGTCGAAACAACTAAAGTCGACGTGGCAGCAATTAAAGCGCAAGGGCAAACACATGACGTCGAATTGAGATCAGTCAAAGCACATGTTGACAAGAGAATAATAGAAGCCGTCGATTCTATTAACGACATGGAACCAAAACCGCAAGACAGATGCAAATCAATCGTTGCTAGGTCGACAGACGATGACGAAAGTGAGTCAGAATATATCAAACACTCTTCGTAGATCTATAGTCTATATAGGTATACTAGAAATTAGAATAAATTAATAAACCAAGCAGTTTTAATTTTAGCTCCAGATCATTCTTCACTAATACTGTTTATTGCTGTCAAACAAATCTAGGTTCTAGTTTACTTGAACGAGAGTCGAGCAGTTTTCCAAAACAACGTGTAGGATGGCAGCCACCAAATGAAGTCAATGAAGAGATAGACAAAGAGCTAATGCCACAAAACTTGAGTATGTTTGTTGATACATTTTACGTCCTTTCTAATATAGTGTTTGCTTGAATAGAGGCAGGTAACCAGAAATCGCAGTCAACTTCATCAAGAGAAATGCAAACGACCCAACAATTCCAACCCAACATTTTTAATAAAATTTTAAGACCAGAATATTGGACGGTCCTTAACGAACGTCTTTGCCCTAAGGAAGTCATAGACAAACTGTATGAAAAGAGGGTCATAACATATGACCTAGTAGAGGAAATTCGAACAACACAAACAATCGGATGGCAAGTGGACATACTGCTAGCTCGAGTCAGTCGTATGAATGACGAAGATGTGAAAAAGTTTGCAGTTGTTTTGTCTAAGACTAATGGAATTTCAGATGTCGGTGGGCAGCTGTTAAGAGATATTGAGACAGCAGGAGAGCAAGAACCCTCCACTGATTAAGTAAATTTTGCTAACATTTATAGAACTGCTCTCAAATTGGCGTCTTGCTATATATACCACTGATATTGCGTTCATAACGCTATTACAAATTAGATTTTTGAGTTACAGATAAATAAATCACGTAACTTAGAAATTTTATGACAGAAAGATAGTCAAGAGCTTGTAGCTGCACATGCACACTGAATAAATTCACAAATTATTATGTAAAGCAGAGCTGTGTCCTGGCCAGTCTAGAGAGTAATTTTGTTAATTACAAGGCCATTTTTTCCTCAGCAACATGTGACAGAAAGGATTCTAAAATTTGACGACAATTTCTAGTTCCTTGCTAGTAGTGAGAGGACAAACTCCACCATATCACAGTCCATCATTGTAGTCTTGACATTTCTGATTCTACAGTATTGTTAAAGCTATTGAGTGTGTCTACCACAGCCAGCCATCTCCCATCATCAGTCTGAATTGTTGGGCATTACTGCCACACAAATCGACTTCATCTTTTATCTAGACCAGCTCCGTCGCACTTAATTGCACACTCCAAAAAATAAAGATATTATGCAATACGTTTTCGTAAAAACTACTCCAAGCGCAAAAACTTTGAGTATGGTTGTGTTTAAGTCCCGTATACGGGTGTACATGAGATCACGTGCAGTGAGTTTCTGCGGAATGTCTATTTGTGACATCAACGCTTTTAGTAAGCAGTCACACTGTTTCTTCTAGCGTTAGTCAATAATATATGTCAGTGTTGCAACTGCATGATTAGCTAATACTGCACCGGCGTAGGAACTAGGCGGGAGGCTGCAGCCCGCTCGCTCAATGTAGGAAGTGAAACTATCTGTGCTAATGACTTTTGCAAATCTGTTTACGGTCTGGCAAGCGAGGTAGTTTTTGCTTACCGATGATGACGTTACGGTACAAGTACAACCTAGCTGCGAAAGGGGCGTGGCTAGCGAGCACCTCCCGGTCGTGAACGTCCTCCTACGCCACTGTAATAGTAATCGACAACAACAAACAGAGCTGAGTCTTCGTCATCTTCAAGCAACTAGACTTGTCGAAGAAAGATTGTCCAGAAAGCAGAGTCAGCAGGAAGGTGCATATGCAGACGTTGAGTATTGTTTTAGTGTGTAGTCAAGTTGTCTCCCGGTCTTAGCTTGCTGATGTATCCAAGTATTGGACCTCCAATCCTAAGAAAGTAGAAAGAAGAAGCTGCTACATTAAAGTTGATTTTGTGCTCGCGCTGTCAGTGTGTTGTTGACTAACACAACATTAAGACGATCAGCAGATGCATTCAACGTCTAGTGACGTTTGTGCCCATGCAAGTGAATTACCGATATTTGTATATATAAGTAGCTAGTCAAAACAATTTGGGCATGCAGAGTTTCACGTGCGTCTGACACGAAATCATAAAGCGAGGTTATCATGGTGGTTTGAAATATTTCGATAGTCTAAACAAATAATGACTGGTAAAGCTAGGTAACAATAATGAATGTAATCTAGGTGTCACTTGTGATTTCATCTTTTCCAAGCAAGTAGAAACCTTCCCAAACTGTTGTCCAGGAAAATGAATTCCGTCTAACCAGGAAAGTAAATTCCGTCTAAACAGGAAAGCTTTGCAATTATGTAGGAGTTTACCTTGTGCACTTGGATGTTTTGAGTCGTGACGAAGTTGTGTGACTCCAATGAAATCGAAACACTGTAGAAACGAAATGTTCAGTACCATAGTAGAGACGATGTAAGAAAACAACTAATTTCCAAAGAGATTTCTTGAAACTCAATTGAAGAAGTCCACTTGTATTGGGGTATTCACATACGTGGGTTCGACTTGGGGAACTCCCTGACACCATCCACAAACATAAATAACTCCCACCTGATTATCGGTACATTAGCACGAGTCCCCTTGGTAGACGACGTAGCTTTGTGCGCAGCGATATCGAAAACTTAGCGTTGTTTCGTTCTTGTTTTTGCTAATTGTCGTGCAAAACCTCTAAATCTATGTACGCAAGTTGTCGTCAAACTGAAATCCGTTCTAGAGAGATCACCATTACGTTGTGCGTCTTGAAGTAAGTTGTTGTGTAATATAACTAACAAATGCCAATCAAAAGTATATATGTGTATATGTATATGTATTAGACAACAACTTAAAACTATAAATCACCGCTTTAAACTGTTCAGTACGTTTTCTTGTTTCATTTTTAAAAATCACATACGAATTACTTGGCATTTACACAAAAAGACTTTCGATATTGTGAGTTTAGAATAAGGAAATTCCGTAATAAAGTGTTGAAATTATGACCATGTAGGATAGTAGGCCCACTGACGGCGGAGACTGGCGACTCATCGAATTGACGAACTTTAATTTGTCGTCTGATGTAGCCATTGTTGTCGTTGTCTCAAGCTCAACGATATAGAAAGACTTTGTAGCAGGATATCCGTATCCATTAGATGCGCTGCATGTATACACTCCCGTTTTGTTCTGGTCGATGTCCCTGAGCTGTAGAGTGTTTCCAGTAGCAATGTAAGAGTCACCATACTGCCATAATATTTCAACAGATTTTGGAAAAGAATCTTGACGCACGTGACACTCTATTTGAACGCTCTTCAAAGCAGCAACGTCAACACGAACAATAGCATCTTCAGAATTAATAATCGAAGCTGGAACTGAAAGACAAAAAACACCAACTATCAAGTTAATTAAATAAAATAATTTGAGGATTTTACCAAATAACTTTTATATTACCTACAACTGATACTTCATAAAAGCTTTGATTGTTGCTACTTGAAACGCAGCGATAGTGTCCAGAATCTCTTACGCTGACGTGTTGAATAATGAGAATGTTGCCACAGGCAAATATTCTATTCGATTGTACACAATAAATACGACGTTCGTTCCTTATCCACATCGCTTGTCCTTCTTGTGAAGGCCGTCCATTCATGTAACACTGGAAGCGAACTTGATTGATATTTTCAGACAAAGTTTGGTAGCGAGGAGCAACGCTGATCACACCGACAGTTTGATTGCTGCCTGCAGTCTTTCTTACGCGCGACACGTCTACCAACACAACTTAGTTGATTTTCACAACCGTACACTGCATTAGTTAGAATTTACGGTCTGAAGCGATACAGTTGCGGAAATTGCATAACAAAGCGAATGCAAAATTTTTGACCAAGAGAAGAGGTAGAACTAACACTTAAGTGAATATATTTATATACATTTACTTACAAGTACTATGCACTTGCTTGAGGGCTGAGTGGCTTAAAAATATTTGCAAAATCAGGAAGAGCGTGTCTTTCATTGTGTCCAGACTAGAGATTGAAAAGTCAAGAGAAACATTGTATTCTAAAACGAATGTACACGTGACTCCGCGGTTGCGCAATATTTTCCTGGTTTGCCGGAAATGCAAACGAGATTTCGTTCGACACAATAGGTCGCTTCTTGCATATATTTTGATATTTATCTCTTAAAAATTAAAAGTTTTCCGGTTTTGACGGATATGCAAACGAAGTTCGTTTGGCACAATAGGTCGCTTATTTGTATATATTTTTATATTTATCTAATAAAAATTAAACATTTTGATTGAGACAAAATCTAACTAAATTTCCAGAGTTTAAACTTTGTAACCGAAAAATCTGAGCAAGAAAATCGTTTTACTAAATAATTGTTAAAATTTTGATATTAATAATTTTAATGTTTCTTGATTAACTTGGGTTACATTGAGATGTGGGAAATACTGAAATGCTAAGGAACGACGATCTCCATAGCGTCCAATGCTATTTGCATATCCGCTCTTACCAATTTTGAAGACTGAATTACAATTTACGTGGGTATAAAATATTAGTGTTGTCGTGCTCACATCCACTGGCTGCAGCTCTTTAATTGAACGTTCTAATTGATAAATATTTATCTAACAAACGTATACAGAATCAACTATCTATGTCGTTTCACATAGTTGATCTTCAGATATTGATGTTTTTCTTTTTCTGTTTCGTAAAAGGTAGTATACGAATAATTTACAAATAAAGATGCTAAAAATTCTAATTTGAATCATGTAATTTTTGTCTTTCCAGTGTTTATGGGTGCAGTAAGAGTAGAGCCAAGGAGCTGGTACGTGCACGATGAAAATCGAAATAATACGATTCGCTTTCAGTGTTTTGGAGCAACTCGCGCGGTATGGCTATTTAACGGACAACCGATATCTCGCTTGAATGCAACAGAATCGAGAATAGTTAGCAAGCATATGATTCAAATTACTACGTTTCGATTCGAGTTTGCTGGAGTGTATACATGCAGAAACTCGTGGGCCGGAAAAGAAGAAGCTAACGCAACACTGCAAGGTGTGTATAGTGCAGTATACGGAGACAATGACCAATTGAGATTTATGTGTTACCAGTTCAGCCTGAGTTTGCTGATCCTCGATCTATTGGAAAGATTGTAGCCTCTGGTGGTCGTGTTGAGTTGAACTGTTCTATTAGAGCACACGTTTATCCTCCTGCTACGCTAGAATGGATGAAACGAGGCATTAATGCTGTAATACGACTTGGTGTACAAGAACGGTACTCTGTGTCGCAAGCTAGACTGGAGGACTCTGGTGAATACATCTGCATAGCCACAAACAAGTACGCTTGGGCGTTTGCAACAAAATCAATATTCTTGAAAGTGTACGGTAAGTAACTTTAGTAATATAATGATCAATTTGAAAATCGTATAAATTGAGAGCATGCAGTGGCGAATTCAGAAAGAGAGGGAGCGCAGCAGCTCTGCATGAAAGAGAGGGAGCACAGCAGCTCTGTATGACTCTCGTCTAGGCTCTGGCTTCAGTAGAACCGATCTCTAGAAGCATTGAACGCTCCAACTGTATTTTGTACTATATATAACTAAATCTTGTAAAAACTCTATTTTATCCTATGAGCATGACAATGAAAAGTGACGTCATAAATCACAATTCGTAATCGCTACCAATTTTTAAGAGAATTATGAATTCGCCACTAGAGATTTAGAAATGCGTTTGCAGAACCGGGATATTGTCGCCTCGAACACGTTCATATAGATAACGCAGGCACAAACGTATCTGTGACGATCGAGACGTTTGGCACACTACCTGCTAACTTCTCTGTCATCTCTCCATGGCGCAACATACAGAGAAACGAAGCCGGACAGATCGTTTTGTCTCGATCTCTTTACGGTTTCAACGGATCGACGTCTCAGGTGTTTGGTAAGCTAACTCAGTTGGTCACCAATAGAAAATGGGATCAGACATTGACAGAGAAATGCATGGCTAATGTCGGTAAGTCACAAACAAATACAATTATAATGTAAACCATCAAAGTCATTGAAATATTTTAAGACTTAGGGACGGGGTCGACTAAACGTTGGAAAGTGTGTTTGCTGATTTTCTACACACCAAACGGTTCACTTTGTAAAATCAAATACCATGTTCAGGTAGAATGTTTTACAATAATATGGATGACCTCAAAACTTAATTAATTTTCCGTAGGTCGGTTTGTTATTATTGCAGCTGGTTAGAGACATGTTCAACTACTTTGAATGTCACTTTACGTGGAAACTGCACTCAGTGTTTGTTAAAAGCAACCACAGTTGCTCGTCACTAAGGATAGGAGCCACAGTGACGAGCATTACAGATTCACTCGCCTGCCAGATTTTTTCTAGATTTGAGTCTTGGCTTTCACGTTGGAAATCCACGAATGCAATGGTTGAAAGAGTAAATATTCAACGCAGTCTTGAGCACTCAAGAGCAAAAACACAGTACTGTAAAGCACAAGCATTATCAAGTATTGCCAAGTTCAACAATTGTCACAGAGTCATATATTGTTATAAGAAATCAAACGTGAAAGACAAAACTGTTTGTCAATTACGAAATATGTCATACAAGAAGATCCACGAGGTCACTAAGCAGTCTACAAGAAAGAACTCCACTAAGAACTTAAGATTCTACTGCAATGTTGACGATAGTAACTAAATTAACTAAAAATGGAAGATAATTATGCGCGTGCGTGCAAAACACATTAAATGTAATTACTGTACAAAGGGTTTGACTGCTATAGTTAAAATACCATATTTAAATTTAAGTCTGTGTAATACAATTACTAATTTATTGTAGATGTAGCTTATGTAGTAAATAGTGTTTCCATAGCAACATTATCGTAATGACGTCACATAATGTGACACATGCACAGATACGATCTGCACGTACTGCTGAATTTTAGGTCATTGACAAGGCTATATCCATTTATGACGTAGCCTGTTTTATTCTAAATTTTTTAACGTTATTTCAAGTAATAATGATAGCAAGAAAGAGATTTAATTAATTAGCAAAGGCTCGAGCAGTCTAGGGAGTAACTAAAAATGTGAGTGAGTGAATCAACAAACTGTGATGGTATGTAGTAATGATGGTTATTTATGACGGTGTCAGTATAATGGTGTAATAGCAGATGCTTTGGCACAAAGACAAAAACTCTTAATCTTTTGACCTCATGCATCTATGCATACCCACTTGTACATAGTTACCTTACGTATCTGTACAAGAGTGCGAACACCTGCCTGCATACTTGCTGTCGGGACAGAGTATGTGCCTACAATTGCGTTAGAACCAACAGTTGCTGACTATACTTCAAAGATATTAATATCAATAAATGCAGTTGTTCTAGACGACACGTAGAATTAAGTTTGATCAATTAATTTACTAGAAAATGCTTTTGTCTACTAAATTCAAAATTATATTACATGGACAAGTGACTCATACATGAAGCCTTGCTATCTTAATATTTGATTAATTAATTAAAGCGCATTAAAAGCATTACGTATATACATACATGGTCCACAAAATTTAAGACCACGCCTACAAAAGTTTGCGTGCCACGATTCGCCTCTCAGTGGCGTATATTGTGATAGTTAGTTCAGGTTGGGGTCACGCGTCTGTAGATCTGAAACGTCAATAATGACGTCACTATACACATGATTTAACATAAACGTAGACTCGCTTTTTAAAAATTAACGACATCGACCAAACAGTTTAGTGTCCCGGATGTTTTACTGTCCTGAACTTGTGAATTAATCTACTTGTAGTAGACATGAGCGTAGCGTAGCATAGGTTAGACCGGACATTCGCCTCATCATTTGTAGGCGTGGTCATAAAATTGTGGACTGTAAATATGTGTGAGAACCAAATCTGTCTACTCAGTGTCTAGAGTATATATGCGGCCACCCTTTTTCCACTCTGTATCTGCCACTGATTCTACCATAGCAGTCACTAGAAGCCAAGAAAAGGGAGTGTGCATAAAAAATGGGCGTGTCTCTTAGCATTTGAAGTCTAGCCCCTCATTTCTAGCTGTCACGCTACGCCCCTTATTAGAAGTCCACCCTCGCAGATACATGCAAAAACGGCTCTCGTCTGTTACCCAAGAACGTCTAAAAAACACTCATACAATACTTGAGCGACTGTCTAGTTACAAAAATCTGAAAGTCTAATAACTAGATACAAAGCCTAGCTAGGGCATATGACGTGTTACGCGACGTCATTTACTCATGCCCGAGGCGTTCACATAGCATGTACGCGCTTGATACAATTATTGATTCCAGATCGTCACGGTGTTGTCGTTATACGGGAACCTTGGGCATTAGCGCGGGGAGAAGGTCTGGTAGTACGAGGAACCTACACGTCATTTTGCCAACATGGGTTTAGCAATTTCGCGAATATCACTGCTACTAGCTGCCGTCGGAGTTTCAGAAATGGACGATCAAACAGTTCACAATTATTTAGGGAAGGGTAAGTTGACAGTCGCTTGATATAATGTAATGGCACAAAAAACCGAAGACAGATGCAATTCAACCGTTGCTATCTCGATAGACGATGACGAAAGTGAGTCAGAATATAGCAAACAGTCTTTGTAGATCTAGAGTCTAGGTATAGTCTAAGTTACAATAAATTAATAAATCAAGCAGTCTTAATTTTAGTTTCAGATTTTTCTTCACTAATACTGTTTATTGCTGTCACCCAAATCTAGGTTCTAGTTTACTTGAACGAGAGTCGAGCAGTTTTCCGATACAACATGTAGAATGGCAACCACCAATGACGTCACGCAGGGAAGCTACTAGGCAATACGTTTTCGTAAAAACTACTCCAAACGCAAAAAACTTTGAGTTTGGTTGTGTTTAAGTCCCGTATACAGGTGTACATGAGATCACGTGCAGTGAGTTTCTGCGGAATGTCTATTTGTGACATCAACACTTTTAGTAAGTAGTCACACTGTTTCTTCTAGCGTTAGTCAATAATATATGTCAGTGTTGCAACTGCATGATTAGCTAATACTGCACCGGCGTAGGAACTAGGCGGGAGGCTGAAGCCCCCTCGCTCAATGTAGGAATTGAAAGTATCTGTGCAAATGACTTTTGCAAATCTGTTTACGGTCTGGCAAGTGAGGTAGTTTTTGCTTACCGATGATGACGTTACGGTACAAGTACAACCTAGCTGCGCGGGAAAGGGGCGTGGCTAGCGAGCATCTCCCCAATCGTGAACGTCCTCCTACGCCACTGTAATAGTAGTCGACAACAACAAAAAGAGCTGAGTCTTCGTCATCTTCAAGCAACTAGACTTGTCGAAGAAAGATTGTCCAGAAAGCAGAGTCAGCAGGAAGGTGCATGTGCAGACGTTGAGTTCTGTTTTAGTGTGTAGTCAGCTTCTCTCCCAGCCCTAGCTTGCTGATGTATCCAAGTATTGGTCCTCCAATCCTAAGAAAGTAGAAAGAAGAAGCTGCTACATTAAAGTTGATTTTGTGCTCGCTGTCAGTGTGTTGTTGACTAACACGACATTGAGACGATCAGCAGATGCATTCAACGTCTATTGACGTTTGTGCCCATGCAAGTGAATTACCGATACTTGTATATATAAGTAGCTAGTCAAATCAGTTGGTGCATGCAGAGTTTCACGTGCGTCTGACACGAAATCATAGAGCGAGGTTATTATACTGGTCTAAAATATTTCGATCGTCTAAACAATAATGAATGGTAAAGTTAAGTAACAATAATAAATGTAATCTAGGTGTCACTTGTGATTTCATCTTTTCCAAGCAAGTAGAAACTTTACAAACTGTTGTTCAGAAAATGAATTCCGTCCAACCAGGAAAATGACTTCCGTCTAAACAGGAAAGCTTTGCAATTATGTAGGAGTTCGCCCTTGTGCATTTTGAGTGCTTTGACTCGTGACGAAGTTGTGTGACTCCAATAAAATCGAAACACTGTAGAAACGATGTGTTTAGTAGCCTCGTACCAGACCCTCTCGCGCCGTCATGCCCGGTTCCCATATAACACGACAACGCTGGAGAGGGTCTGGGATCATACCGCCTACTTTCTTCACCTAGTGTCACCCCACGTCATCTAAGTGTCACCCCACGTCACCAGTGTCAACACTCTCATGCTCTTAGTTAATTGAAGCTATCCTTCCATTAAAGTTATGCTAGCTGTAATATTCGATTGCATACATTCACTGTTACATTTCGTTTCTGTACAGCTGCATGAGAAGAGACCCACCTTGCCGCATGGAAAGAGATTCATTCACAGAGAAAGCTCGATCCTGAGTTCGATTTACGTTATCTGAAGCTGTGAGGTCCGATGTGATTCGATCAGCAGTCTAGGTAGCTTGGACTAGGGATGCACTAGGCGCCGCTCTATTACTGTGCTAGGCTACGAGAACAATACAAATCGGGAAGCTCGAGTACGATTCGAGAACATTTGGAGCCTGGCAGAGCGTGCCGTCAGACACGGTGTTGACTTCCGCTCTAGAGTCTCTTGGAGAGGAAGTCCTCTTTCCCAGAGAGATTGGCAAATACGTAGAGCTTGCGTAGAGACAGGATACCAACACGGAAAGGAAACAAGTAGAGTACGAATGGAAGGTCAAGTCTGTTGCAAGACATTCCGTGTGACACATGAGAATAACTATTAGACTAATCGTATTAGTAGCCTGAGGCTTGGTGACATACGAGCTAGTTTGATCATCTAATAGCATAAACGGTAGGCGGTATGATCCCAGACCCTCTCCAGCGTTGTCGTGTTATACGGGAACCGGGCATGACGGCGCGAGAGGGTCTGGTACGAGGCTAGTGTTTAGTACGATAGTAGAGACGATGTAAGAAAACAATAAATTTTCAAAAAGATTTCTTGAACTCAATTGGAGAGGTAAACTTGTATTGGGGTATTCACATACGTGGGTTCGACTTGGGAAATTCCCTGCCGCCGTCCACGAACATAAATATCTCCCACCTGGTTATCGGTGCAATAGCATGAGTCCCCTTTGTAGCCGACTTAGCTTTGTGCGCAGCGATATCGAAAACTTAGCGTTGTTTTCGTTCTTGTTTTTGCTAAATGTCGTGCAAAACCTCTAAATCTAAGTACGCAAGTTGTCGTCAAACTGGAATCTGTTCTAGAGAGATCACCATTACCTTGTGCGTTTTGAAGTAAGTTGTTGTGTAATATAACTAACAAATGCCAATCAAAAGTATATATGTGTATATGTATATGTATTAGACAACAACTTAAAACTATAAATCACCGCTTTCAACTGTTCAGTATGTTTCCTTTTGTTTTCTCTTTAAAAATCACATGCAAATTACTTGGCATTTACACAAAAAGACTTTCGATATTGTGAGTTTAGAATAAGGAAATTTCGTAACAAAGTGTTAAAGTTATGACCATGTAGGATAGCAAGCCCACTGACGGCGGAGACTTGCAACTCATCGAATTGACGAAGTTGAATTTGTCGTCTGATGTAGCCATTGTTGTCGTTGTCTCAAGCTCAACGATATAGAAAGACTTTGTAGCAGGATATCCGTATCCATTAGATGCGCTGCATATATACACTCCCGTTTTGTTCTGGTCGATGTCCCTGAGCTGTAGAGTGCTTCCAGTAGCAATGTAAGAGTCACCATACTGCCATAATACTTCAACAGATTTTGGAAAAGAATCTTGACGCACGTGACACTCTAGTTGAACGCTCTTCAAAGCAGCAACGTCAACACGAACAATAGCATCTTTAGAATTAATAATCGAAGCTGGGACTAAACGACAATAACCCCCAACTATCAATTTAATCAAATAAAATAATTTGAGGGTTTACCAAATAACTTTTATATTACCTACAACTGATACTTGATAGAAGCTTTGATTGTTGCTACTTGAAACGCAGCGATAGTGTCCAGAATCTCTTACGCTGACGTGTTGAATAATGAGAATGTTGCCACAGGCAAATATTCTATTTGATTTTACACAATAAATACGACGTCCGTCTCTTATCCACCTCGTTTGTCCTTCTTGTGCAGGCCGTCCATTTATGTAGCACTGGAAGCGAACTTGATTGATATTTTCAGACAAAGTTAGGTAGCGAGGAGCAACGCTGATCACACCGACAGTTTGATTGCTGCCTGCAGTCTTTCTTACGCGCGAAACGTCTGCCAACAAAACTTAGTTGTTTCTCACAACTGCACGCTGCATTAGCTAGAATTTAAGGTCTAAAACGATGCAGTTGCGGAAGTCGCATAGACAAAGTGAATGTGAAATTATTAACCAAGAGAAGAGGTAGAAATAACACTTAAGTGAATATATTTATATACATTTACTTACCAGCACTATGCACTTGCTTGAGGGCTGAGTGGCTTAAAAATATTTGCAAAACCAGGAAAAGCGTGTCTTTCATTGTGTTCAGACTAGAGATTGAAAAGTTAATAGAAACCTTGTATTCTAATATACAAATGTACACGTGAATCTGCGGTTGCAAAAGATTTTCCCCTTTTGCCGAAAATGCATGCAAACGAGGTTTCGTTTTGGCACAATAGGTCGCTTCTTGCATATATTTTTATATTTATCTAATAAAAATTAAACATTTTGATTGAGCCAAAATCTAACTAAAGTTCTAGAAGTTTAAACTTTGCAGCCGAAAAATTTGAGCAAGAAAATCGCTTTACTAAATAATTGTTAACATTTCAATATTAATAATTTAAAAGTTTCATGTTAACTTGGGTTACTTTGAGATTAAGAAAATGCTGAAAGGCGTTTTGAAAATTTGGGCACAAGAAGAAAGACAACAAACACTAAGGAACGATGATCTCTTATAGAGTCCAATGCTATTTGCATATCCGCTCTTACCAATTTTGAAAACTGAATTACAATTTACGTGGGTATAGAATAGTAGTGTTGTCGTGCTCACATCCACTGGCTGCAACTTTTCGTCCCTAACGTTCTAATTATATATATATATATATATAACAAAGTATGCAGAATCAACTATCTATGTTGTTCTTCTTAGTTGATCTTCAGATATTGGTGTTTTCCTTTTTCTGTTTTGTAAAAGGTAGTATACGGATAATTTACAAATAAAGATGCTAAAAGTGCAAATTTAAATTATATAATGTTTGTCTTTCCAGTGTCTATGGGTGCAGTAGAAGTACAGCCAAGGAGCTGGTACGTACACGATGAAAATCGAAATAATACGATCCGCTTTCAGTGTTTGGGAGCAACTGGAGCGGTGTGGCTATTTAACGGACAACCAATATCTCGTTTGAATGCAACAGAATCGAGAATAGTTAACAAGCATATGATTCAAATTACTACGTTTCGATTCGAGTTTGCTGGAGTGTATACATGCAGAAATTCGTTGGCCGGAAAAGAAGAAGCTAACGCAACACTGCAAGGTGTGTATAGTGCAGTATACCGAGACAATGACCAATTGACATTTATGTGTCACCAGTTCAGCCTGAGTTTGCTGATCCTCGATCTATTGGAAAGATTGTAGCCTCTGGTGATCATGTTGAGTTGAACTGTTCTATTAGAGCGCACGTTTATCCTCCTGCTACGCTAGAATGGATGAAACGCGACATTAGTGGTGTAATACGACTTGGTGTACATGAACGGTATGTTGTGTCGCAAGCTAGACTGGACGACTCTGGTGAGTACATCTGCATAGCCACAAACAAGTACGCTTGGGCGTTTGCAACAAAATCAATATTCTTGAAAGTGTACGGTAAGTAACTTTAGTTATATCATAACCGATTTGAAAATTGTAAAATTGAGAGCATGCAGTGGCGGATTCAGAAAGAGGAGAGCACGGCAGCTCTGCATGACTCTCGTCTAAGTTCTGGCCTCAGTAGAACCGATCTGTTCAGATCTCTAGAAGCATTGAACGCTCCAACTGTATTTTGTACTATATATCACTAAATCTTGTAAAAACTCTATTTTATTTTATGAGCATGACAATGAAAAGTGACGTCATAAATCACAATTCGTAATCGCTACGAATTCTCAAGAAAATTATGAGTTCGCCACTACAGATTTATAAATGCATTTGCAGAACCAGGATATTGTCACCTCGAACACGTTCGTATAGATAACGCAGGCACAAACGTATCTGTGACGATCGAGACGTTTGGCACACCACGTGCTAACTTCTCTGCCATCTCTCCATGGTACGACATACAGAGAAACAAAGACGGACAGATCGTTTTGTCTCGATCTCTTTACGGTTTCAACGGATCGACGTCTCAGGTGTTTGGTAAGCTAACTCAGTTGGTCATCAATAGAAAATGGGATCAGACATTGAAAGAGAAATGCATAGCTAATGTCGGTAAGTCACAAACAAATACAAATGTAATGTAAACCATCAAAGTTAATGAAATATTTCAAGACCTAGGGACGGTGTCCAATAGACGTTGGAAAGTGTGTTTGCTGATTTTCTACACACCAAACGGTTCACTGTGTGAAACAAAATACCATGTTCAGGTAGAATGTTTTACAATAATATGGATGACGTCATAACTCGATCAATTTTTGCTCGTAGGTCGGATCGTTATTATTGCAGCTGGTTAGAGACATGTTCAACTACTTTGAATGTCACTTTACGTGGAAACTGCACTCAGTGTTTGTTAACAGCAGCCACAGTTGCTCGTCACTAAGGATAGGAGCCACAGTGACGAGCATTACAGATTCACTCGCCTGCCAGATTTTCTCTAGATTTGAATCTTGGCTTACACATTGGAAGTCCACGAATGGAATGGTTGAAAGAGTAAATATTCAACGCAGCCTTAAACATTCAGAAGTAAAAACACAGTACTGTAAAGCACAATCATTATCAAGTATTGCCAAGTTCAACAATTGCCACAGAGTCATATCTTGTTATACGAAATCAAACGTGAAAGACAAAACTGTCTGTCAATTACGAAATATGTCATACAAGAAGATCCACGAGGTCACTAAGCAGTCTACAAGAAAGAACTCCACTAAGAACTTAAGATTCTACTGCAATGTTGACGATAGTAACTAAATTAACTAAATAGAAGATGATTATGCGCGTACGTGCAAACACATTAAATGCAATTATTGCGTTTGACTGCCAATGTTAAATACCATATTTTAATTTAGATTTTTATAATACAATTACTAATTTATTGTAGATGTAACTTATGTAGTAAATAGTGTCTCCATAGCAACATTATCGTAATGACGTCACATAATGTGGCACATGCACAGATACGATCTGCACTTCTAGGTCATTGAGAAGACTGAATCCGCTCTTAACGTAGAATGCTTTTATCCTAAATTTTATCCTAAATTTTATCAACCTTATTTTAATTAAAGTAATAATGATAGCAAGAAAGAGATTTAATTATAAAGGCTCGAGCTGTCTAGTGAGTAACTAACTATGTGAGTAAGTAAATCAGCGAACCGTGATGGTATGTAGTAATCATGGTTATTTATGATGGTGTCAGTATAATGGTGTAGTAGCAGATGCTATGGTACTATGACAAAAAATCTTCAATTTTGACCACATGCATCTATGCATACCCACTTGTACATAGTTAGCTTACGTATCTATACAAGCGTGCAAACGCCTGCCTCTATACTTGCTGTCGGGACAGGGTATGTGCCTACAATTGCATTAGAGCCAGCAGTTGCTGAGTACTCCATAGTCTAGAGAAATTAATATCAATAAATGTAGTTGTTCTAGACGTCACGTAGAATTAAGTTTGATCAAATAATTTACTAAAAAACGCTTTTGTCTACTAAATTCAATATTATATTACATGGACACGTGACTCACACACGAAGCCTTAGTATCCCGATATTTGATTAATTAATTAAAGCGCATTAAAACATTACATACATAATGTCACAAAATTTAAGACCCCACCTACAAAACCTGGCGCCCCACGATAGGTCCCTCAGTGGCGTATATTGAGAGAGTTGGTTCAGATTGGGGTCACGCGCCTGTAGCTCTGAAACGTCAATAATGACGTCAAAACATATACGTAGACTCGTTTTTTTCGAAAATTACGCACTTCGGAAACGACATCGACTAATCAGATTATTGTCCCGGATATTTTACTGTCCCGAACTTGTGTTAATTAATCTACTTGTAGTAGAAATGAGCGTAGCGTAGCATGGGCTAGATCGGACAGTAGCCTCATCATTTGTAGGCGTGGTCATAAAAATTGTGGACTATAAATATGTGTGAAGACCAAAGCTGTCTACTCTGTGTCTAGAGTACGTATATACACGCGACCCTTTTTCCAGTTTGGATTTGCCACTGATTCTACCGTATCAGTCAATAGGAGCCAATAAAAAGAGTGGGTACATAAAAGTGGGCGTGTCTCTTAGCATTCTGAAGTTTCTCCCATTTCTAGAGGTCACGCTACGACCCTGAGTAGATGTCCACTCTCGCAGCTGCATGCAGGAACGGCTCTTGTCTGTTACCCAAGAACGTCCCAAAGAGCACTCACACAATACTTGAGCTATTATCTGATTACTAAAACTAGCTCTAATAGTCTGTTAACTAGATACAAAGCCTAGGGCATATGACGTGCTACGCCACGTCAATTACTCAAGCGCGGGGGTTCACATAGCATGTACACGCTTGAAAATTGATTCTAGACCCTCCCGGTGTTGTCCTTATACGGGAACCAGGGGCAACAGCGCGAGGAGAGGGTCTGGTAGTACGAGGAACCTAGCACGAACATGGGTTTAGCAATTACGCGAATATCACTGCTACTAGCTGCCGTCAGAGTTCTTGAAATGGACGATCAAACAGTTGACGATCATTTAGTGAAGGGTAAGTTGACAGCCAGCGGACTAGTCGCATGGATACATAGAGCGTGGTAGCTAGAACATGGATGGCAGGGATGTTGACGTGCTCTAAGACCTGAAGCCGTGAGGGCTTATCACCGAGGTAGTTGACCGAGCCCAATTACCGAGGTGCTAAGCGCTCACGGCTGAGGTGTCTTATTACGCCAACATCCCGACCACCCACTTTATAATTGAGTAAGTAACACATTAAAATGACCGTTTTATGCAGCCTTGATTGAATAAATGGCTAGAGTAGGAAAAGTGATTTCTAGTGTAGACCTCAGGTGTTATATTGTTGGCCATATTTTGTATTGTTTTGCTGATCCTATCTACGTGTTGTTTCGCTGATCTAACACCTGCAATAGACCACCAACGTCACGTGATATGTTATAATTTTACTCTCTAGACTGCTCTAGACATTGTCACAATAGTCCTGTTTTTGTATAATATTTAATTGAGTAGCACGACCACAAGTAACCATGTCTAGATCACCTTTACGTATACTCCATTCTTCTTGTTAGATCTCGAGTACTGCTTGATGTCTAGCCGATTCAACACATACACAACAAGACACGAGCTCGTAGTTCACAAGCAACGCGACTTTGTTGCAGATTGTGTCTGCAATGGAACCGTGCACGACCGAATTACGTGGAAAGGCAAAGCTGCAACTAGTGAACGTACAGATATCGTCAACTCAGAGACACGATCGGCAGATCGATACTAAGACTGCGTAACGCATCGAAGCAAGACGAGGATCAACTGTGTTGTCTTCAGGGCAAGCGTGGGGACTGCCGTCATCTTGTTGTAGTCGACAAACCAATTGTCACACTGTCTTCCCTAAAATGCGGAAATACGTGTACTGCTAGTGACGAGAACAGCAGAAGTGTCTGTATCCAATGTAATCTGTATATATCATCAACCGACCAAACAGATCTGTTTCGATGCTCTATGCATGTCTTTATAAACAACAACAAAACTTCAAGCTACGACAACGGCTCTTCAAATAGCACAAGAACAGATGTATCTGGAAACTCTCTATCTATAATGACTTACAAATTTAGACAAGAAGTGCACAGCGGTGACGTTCTGGACTGTCGATGGATTTGTGAAGATGGCAGTGTGATAGAGTCTGAATCCCGTATGCAGACGGCATGGCTTCAAGCGCGTATCCAGCAGCTTGATAGTGTCAGTGTTTCTGCAGTCTTTGCAAACCAAAAAACGACATACAGCACGACGGAAAAGCAAGGTACGTATAATAAAATGAGATTCAGTGTCGGTTTTAGTTACTAAATGTTAATATAATTTTAGATATTACTTGGATTATTGTTCTGTCTGTATTGCCACCTGTAGCATTTACAGCAATTGTGCTACTTGGTGTAGTCTGTCATTATCAAAGAAGACGGCGTAATCCAGTTCTGCCTGAAGACATAGAATTTCAACCACTTGAGCAACATGAAGGTTTGCGGCATGTTGAAATTTTAGTTGTTATACACACATGGCTATTCTTGAAGCAAAAATAAACGCACATAACAGTAATACTTATAGCAAGTTATTTAAAAATTTGTAAAAAATTTGGTTAAAATTGTCTATGACTATAATTTTGTTTACACTAGTAATTGAAGCTGTGTTTACACCGTAGTTCCATGCACAGCTATGTGAGCCTTCTGCCCACGATACGATTGTCGATAATTACGAATTTAGACGTTATTTTTCTTTTCAGAGAGTTGCTTGTAATAGGACGCTTTTGCTGTATATGCTGTAGTACATTGTAATGTTGTACCAAAAAATCAATAAACAGAGTTGAAATTTGCACGGATGCCTCAAGGTTAGCTGTGCTAATTGCGAAGTAACATGTTACTGCTAGCATACACACACATGTACCATCTAACTAGCTTGAGTAGTGCATGCGTGCTTCAAATCACGTTAGGCAGCTACTCGTATTAATTTAACGGCTTAAGCAAAACTTTTTAGTCTCGTGCCATTTCTTTTACTGTTGCTCATAAAGGTTATGTACGTTAACGGTCTAGTCTTTTTGTGTACAATACTTGCTTGATAATCAGACTTTTGAACTGGAACATGATATATATATATATATATATATATATATATATATATATATATATAGTATACTAATATGTATATTTTCTGTTTCATCAGAAAACACAGTAGAAGTGTCACTATCACATTCTGCAAATGAAACACCGACTGCAAGACAGTTAACTGACGTTGCTCGCGCAGCATCCGTGACTAAAAGAAGAAGTGAATTTGTTGCTCTCCTAGATTCGGAAATGTTTTCCGTATCGACCATCAAAGTGATACAAGAAGAACAC
The DNA here is from genome assembly GCF_963422355.1 of Corticium candelabrum. NCBI lineage: Eukaryota > Metazoa > Porifera > Homoscleromorpha > Homosclerophorida > Plakinidae > Corticium > Corticium candelabrum. The sequence continues at coordinate 1,437,671 of NC_085095.1, read as the reverse complement.
AGTGAACCATTTCAGCATACTCGAGCCATGCTGGAGAAGTGGTGCAACGAGATGGACAGACAGGCAACTCGCCGTAAAATAATCGAAGCATTGTTACAAATGGGACTAACGAGACCTGCGCGTAAGGTATTTGGAAAAGAGTTAGTAGAGTTCGTTAGGAAAACGAAATGATTATGTAGACTCTAGAGGTAATCTTAGACTAAGTTTATGTTGGACATTCAAAAACTAGAAATCGATGTATGCATGAATCAACACTCGATATACTATCTGTATCCAAACATGCAAAATTATACGAGCAATGTACATTGAACTCAACTCAGTAACTCGTAGTTTGTTGCAGTGTGTACTAGAAATGAGGACAGTCTACGTGGTAAAATAGACAATATATTACTGACAGTAGTAGTCAAGTGTATCAGCTTTCTTTCTAGTAGACTGAAGTAGGATTTATATGCTGATTAGATGCACTTGTAGCTAAAATTGTAAATTGCTGGAATCATATTACAATTATTGAATTTTGACAACCGGTCAGATGGACAAACAGACAGATAGACAGACAGACAGGCGGCCAGGCAGCAAGACAGCCAGCCATACAGCCAGCCAGATTGTACATTTGAACTCTTACTCTACTAATAGCAATCGCTAATTTTACGCATGCGTAACAATAACAGTCAATGAACAAAATTTTGAACGTCTTTATCATACAGATAATCATCAAAATTGCACTTAGACAACTTCGAAAACTTCTTAATAATGACACGAGAGTTGCAAGACTGTACAACTATAGACACTTGCTTTCTCCAGCTATCTCTAAAGTCTGTTTCACTGCTTTTTCCATTTGCATTTCTTGAAATTTTGGAGATCTTATCGAGATAGTCTTCAGCAACAGGGCCCCCAAAACCAAAGTGTTTAAGAACCAGTGGAATACATGTTGTATCAGATCCTGCAATAGACTGCTGTTGACTATGTTTTGTCATTTTGCGTTTTTCTCTCAACTCAGCTGCATAACCTGATATTTTGGCAGCTGATTGTACGGTGTCATAACAGACAGACAGACAGACAGACAGACAGACAGACAGACAGACAGACAGACAGACAGACAGACAGACGGACAGACAGACAGACAGACAGACAGACAGACAGACAGACAGACAGACAGACGGACGGACAGACAGACAGACAGATGGTTTATTGGATGTATACAGTATCCTGTAAAGTGACATTGTCAAGTGTGACAGACAGACAGACAGACAGACAGACAGACAGACAGACAGACAGACAGACAGACAGACAGACAGACAGACAGACAGATTTGTTTTATTGTCATCAAACGTCACTACTTACATCACTTGCTGCAGTACTAAAAGTTCTACTTTCCTACTGTTCTTCGTTTTAATTAATGAATAGAACTATGAATGGCTTTGTCCATCTCTAGCTTGTCTTGTCCATCCAAACAATTCAATGAAAGCCTAGATAGCTTTCTTAAAACAACTCTACTGTTACATTTCTGAATAATCACAGAAAATCTTCTTCTCCAATAGCTTCTAAACGCTGCTTCATTTTTCCTTCCCAGCATGTCTTTGGACTTCTTTGCAAGTTCATTTAAAAATTCCTCTGCTTTGGGTCCCCAACGACCAAAGTGTTCGAACACCAGAGGAGTAACAAAAGGCTTAGAACCATCTGGTAATGATTCTTTGCGATACTTTACTTCCTTCCTTGCCTCTCGTTTTGTTGCTGCATATCCACATGTCGTGGACGCTCCCTTGATGGTATCTTTGCTCCAGGGATGAGCCATAGCAACATCTATCTCTTTTGTTGTTCCTGAGTCTACGTCGTAAAATGTGATGTCTGGTCTATCTTCAGTGTGGATGTATCTGTGTCTTGGCTCAATCTGGTGGCATATGAGCAAATCGCTGAGACACTCGCTCCATCCAGAAACTAGGGTGTTGTGCGTCCAGACAGGACCTCCCCCATACTTACATGTAATCAAGTGATATCCTTCTCTGTCCAGCTCTGCTCCACACTCACATTTTACAAGGAGCTGACTGAATGGCAGACAGACACCCAACCTCAGACAAGACGCTAGACGAAATTCATTCTGCTTTAGTGCGTGCTTGTCTGAAGTGGGGACTGTTTCAAGCCATCCTCCCGCCCCTCGTCCTTGCAAGGATCTCATTCTTCCCGCGTCCTTTTCCTCAACTATTCTATTGGTAAATGTTGCTGCTTCCATGCAGGAAATGTCCGTTGATAAACGATGCTGTAGTTTCCTGGGGTTCTTGATCATCTCCTCTAGAGTGTGATATATAACTTCTTCTTCATCGTCCAAGTTTGACTTGGGAGGAAGATTAGACACTGCTTGATACAAGGTTGACCTTATGGTAGAGGAATCATTCTTAGGGCTGCTTTGATAGAGATTTTCTAAGTCCCGACACATTGATGGAAATCTGTTGGGGAGTTCTTTAAGTGAGTGTGCCCATGCTGCCAAAAATGCAGCAGGAGCTGTACCTCGAATTGACGTGAGCCCGAATCCACCGAATTTAATTTTCAGGGATGCTTGTTTCCACTTGGTGTCGTCCAACCGATCCAATCCTATGATGTCAGTGAAAGTCTTTCTGGTAAGGAGGTCATGGATACCCGCAGCTTCTGATACATCCCTGGGAGATACAGTCCTGGCAAGATGATTCATTTTTGGGACGTGGCAATGTCTGAGTAACAGAAGACTGCACTGAGGATCATCAAGATCTTTTAGCTTAGAGCAAAGTGAACTGCCATCCTGTGCTACCCTTGTACAACTTGATTGGATGTAACTAGGTGCGCCTATAGGCGTCGCCAACACATGGACTCCTACTCTTGTAACAGACAGACAGACAGACAGACAGACAGACAGACAGACAGACAGACAGACAGACAGACGGACAGACAGACAGACAGATGGTTTATTGGATGTATACAGTATCCTGTAAAGTGACATTGTCAAGTGTGACAGACAGACAGACAGACAGACAGACAGACAGACAGACAGACAGACAGACAGACAGACAGACAGACAGACAGACGGACAGACAGACAGACAGATGGTTTATTGGATGTATACAGTATCCTGTAAAGTGACATTGTCAAGTGTGACAGACAGACAGACAGACAGACAGACAGACAGACAGACAGGCAGACAAAAGTCTTATCAAAATTGGCAGAAGCAGATGGATTCGCGGCTTCAGTAAGGGAGGAGCGCAAGAGGAAGAAATATGCTATGCTAGCCTGGGGTACTACCAGCCCAAAACTCATCCCGTTAGTCTTTGAAGATTTGGGGAGGTGGGGCAAGAAGCAGAAAGATACCTGAATACTTTTGAGTCCAGAGCAAGAGACTGTGAAGGGAAGAGAAACCGTTCTGAGTTTGCCTGTTACTGGAGGAAACGTGTGCACATATAGCTGTAATTGTGCAGATAGCTAATGCCGGAGTGATACTAGAAAAATTGAAGAGGATAACAGGAGTTCGAGAAGATAGGGTTATGGTGAAGAATTGGATGTACAATGTAGTGTTCACTAGTTCGTTAATTATACAGTGTAGTTGCAGTTTGTGGTAGTTAATTTGCGTGTGACGGAAATGGCATAGGCAGTTTTAGTCCTTTTCTAGAAGTCTGAAACAGAGATCATTGCTACAAGAATTAGTGTATATTTAGTGTTTGTAATTGTGCCTAAAATTTATTGAAATACATGAAGACAGACAGACAGACAGACAGAGACAGACAACAATAAATAAAAAATAATTACCAAACATACGTGTAAATTACGAGCCACAGTAGAGTTCGAATACAAGATTTGACCGCTCACGAGACAATACGCTAATTCGACCAACACGTCGACGCATACTCAGACGCCATTTTACTCTCACAGTGACGCATTGACATGGCTTTCAAGAGAATGTTTTTCTTCCTATCACTATGTGTGGTTACCCTAGACCAACCTGAACTCAACTCCGCAACTCCGAACGATGACGACCAGCGTCATCGTTTAGGTAAGGATTCCACCACAGTTTGTGCCTTTCCAAACAGGCTTGCTGTCGTGCAAGCAGGAAGATTGTTGTTGTTGTTAGTGCTGTTGTTCTATTGAGGTTACATGACTGCTAGATTAACCTCAAGGTTGACCGTGTTCTTCTGCTCTAGATCAGTGTTCTCTGTCTAGCATAACCAAAATTTATGCAAAAAGTGGCCATCTCGTTGTTCATAAGGAAAGTTTGTTTGTCGCCAATTGTGTATGCGGAGGAACGTCGAACACTCCAATCACGTGGACAGGGAATGCTGTAGACAACGGACGTGGTAGTAGTCAAATTGTCACGTTTGGTAGATCGAAATACAAATTGCCGAACGTGTCTACGAGCGACGAAGGACATTTGTGTTGCGTTCAGGGCGAGCACTCGGCATGTCTCTACTTGCTAGTCGTCGATGCGCCCGTCGTCACCCTGTCCTATCGAAATCACGTGACGTGCAAGAATGAAACTTCAGGCAAAGCTACGAACGCTGTCTCCATTCAGTGTAATGTTTCATCACACGTCGAGCAGGATCTCACTCAAGGTTTTATGCAAGTATACATCAATGACGTCGGGACGGTAAGCTACGATCAAACGCCGTCAAAGAGCACTTTCAAAGATCTATCGGGAAATAGTGTGTACACTAAGGCATTTGAGTTTCGAGAAGAATTGCGTGATGGTGACGTTATGGATTGTCGATGGATTCGCGAAGATGGCAAAATAGTAAAGTCGAAGGTTCAGCCAGTGGTAAAATTTCATACGTGTTCTGTGCCAACTGTCTCTTTCACGACAATTGCTGCTTCGACTGTTGGATCAACGAACAGCACGACAGCAGCTATGACTAGCCAAAGTAAGTTTTCAAAACAAAGTGTTTTGATTCTATTTGTGAGTTTAGCATACAATTGTAGATGATGGTCTCATCATTGGCTTGCCTGTATCGTTCATTGTAATTGTGCTGCTTTTTCTACTGGCATATCGTTTTCGAAAAAAAATCAAACATAAATTGGTCGAGATAAGAGAAAGATGGTCTCAACCGATGAATGATTTACAAACAACAAACCAAAACGGTGTGTACAGTAAGCCAATATTAATTGACTATACAGTCACAAATCATCTGCATGACAATAGATTTCTTTTTGTAGAGAACCATAGAGAAGAAGAGTCGGCGACGGTGGGTTTAGGTTTATCAGATGATGATGAAGGTCTTGAAGGGTTGCCAAACCATGCAACTACAGAGACATCAAGTCACTTGCCACCTTCAGACAGTTCTCCACTAGGCAAGAAAGCCACTTGAACATACATTTCAATTGTCTCTAATTTGATTGGTCAACATTTCTGTTGTATTTTAGTAGGTAATTGCCTAAACCCAATTTCTGAGACAGAGACAGGTAGTCCACCTACTAGTGAAATACTCAACGAGACTGAGAATAATGCAAGTCCTAGAAGAAATACATCAATTGACAAAGAATTTCAATCACCTGAGCAACATGAAGGTTTGCAGCATGTTGCAATTTTTGTTGTTATACACACATGGCTTTTCTTAATAACTTAAAGCAAAAATATACGCACATAATAGTAATATTTATAGCAAATTACTTAAATTTTGTAAAAAAAGTTGGTTAAAATTGTCTATGGCTATTATTTCGTTTACACTAGTAATCGAAGCTGTGTTTACACAGTCGTTCCATGCACAGCTATATGAACCTTCTGACAACGATACGATTGTCGAGAATTACGAATTTAGACACCATTTTTTCAGAGAGTTGCTTGTAACAGGACGCTTTTATTGTATATGCTGCAGTACATTCTAATGTTGCACCAAAAAAAGTAATAAACAGAGTTGAAATTTGCACGGATGCCTGAAGGCTAGCTGTGCAAATTGCGAAGTAACATGTTACTGCTAGCATACGTATACATGTAACATCTAACTAGCTTGAGTAGTGCATGCGTGGTCCAATTCTATCACATCACGTTATGTAGCTACTAGTCATGAATTTAACGGCTTAATTAACTTAAGTATACACTTTCAAATATACATAAATATTATTCAATATAGAGTTGAAACGACATTTGCAGAATTTGCGAAATATCGCTATACATACATAGATACATACATACATACATACATACATACATATATATATATATATATATATATATATATATATATATATATATATATATATATATATATATAATGGCCATGCATACTAGTAAGATTGCTAAAGTTGCTTCGAATGGGATATATATATATATATATATATATATATATATATTTATATATATATATATACAGACATGGGCATAATTAAGGAGCCACCTCCTTATCGGCTGAGGCATGGAAATCAACAATTGCAGATTTATGGTTATACCTGCTGACCCGCTGATTCTACATCAAATCATGCTATTTGGCTATTTTTATTGTTCTGATTGGATGCTTTGACAACTCGAAGCAACAAAAGATTAGAGAATGACCAGACTAACCACCGTCAACATACATTACCATGTCTAAATCGTTCATGTTGTGACGTCACAAGAGGAGACATACAGTATGCAAGTAAACTGAAACGTATAGTCTTCTCTGACGTAAACAAAGTATTTTTATTGCTTAGAATCTTTTTGAAAACGATTTTTATTATTAACTTTTAAACTGATTGAACTGACAGCAAGAAGCAGTCACGTAGGTCACACATGATCACCTCCAATCTCAAACATGTGGATGGCACAATCAGAGCCTATACCTCACTATTATGACTTGCATTAATTTACTAAAAGTGCAGCCGTGGTCGTAGATGCATGCTCTTGCACTGTCTGAGAAAGTCCAATAATTTCTGTGTGTGCGTGCGTGTGTGTTTGTGTGTTTGTGTGTGTGTGTGTGTGCGCGCGCGCGTGTGTGTTTGTGTGTTTGTGTGTGTGTGTGCGTGTGTGTGTGTGTGTGTGTGTGTGTGTGTGTGTGTGTGTGTGTGTGTGTGTGTATGTGTGTGTGTGTGTGTGTGTGTGTGTGTGTGTGTGTGTGTGTGTGTGTGTGTGTGTGTGTGTGTGTGTGTGTGTGTGTGTGTGTGTGTGTGTGTGTGTGTGTGTGTAGTATACTAATATGTATATTTTCTATTTTACCAGAAAACACATTAGAAGTGTCACTATATCATTCTGCAAATGAAACACTGACTGAAAAGCAGTTAACTGACGTTGCTCGCAAAGCAGTTGTGATTAACAACAGAACTGAATTTTTTAAAGTCCTAGATGGAAAAATGTTTTCCATGGCGACCATCAAAAGGATACAAGAAGAAGAACACGGGAAACCATTGGACCAAACTCAAGTCATGCTTGAGAAGTGGCACAACAAGATGGGCAGACAGGCAACTCGCCGTAAAGTAATTAAAGCATTGTTAGAAATTGGACTAACAAAACCTGCGTGTGATATATTTGGAGACAAGTTAGTAGAGTTTGTTAGGAAAACTAAATGATTATGTAGACGCTAGAGGTCATCTTAGACTAAGTGTATGTTTGACATTCAAAAACTAAAGATCGATGTATGCATGAATCAACACTCGATATACTATCTGTATCCAAACATGCAAAATTATACGAGCAATGTACATTAAACTCAACTCAGTAACTCGTAGTTTGTTGCAGTGTGTACTAGAAATGAGGACAGTCTACGTGGTAAAATAGACAATATATTACTGACAGTAGTAGTCAAGTGTACCAGCTTTCTTTCTAGTAGACTGGAGTAGGATTTATATGCTGACTAGATGCACGTGTAGCTAAAATTGTAAATTGCTAGAATCGTGTTACAATTATTGAATTTTGACAAACAGACAGATAGACAGACAGACAGGCAGCAAGACAGCCAGCCAGACAGACAGACAGACAGACAGACAGACAGACAGACAGACAGACAGACAGACAGACAAAGAGACAGACAGACAGACAAAGAGACAGACAGACAGACAGACAGACAGACAGACAGACAGACAGACAGACAGACAGACAGACAGGTAGAACCAAGCCCTATTGGCTTGGATAGTATTTAGTTGCTTTGCTTAGATGGTGTATAATAGTTCAATGTTTGAAAATATATGTATTGACAGACAGACAGACGGAGCAGTTCTTGACGACAGCGGGTATCATCTTTTAACATGCAAGGTTGGTGGTGGCCCAGTTTGGAGTCACGAATCCATTGCAAATGTTTGGGCTGATTGTCTAAGTGAACTTCACATACCACACAGGAGAGAGCCAAAACATCGCTACTCAAACTCAGATAATAGACCAGACATTATAGCACTTGATACATCTTCTGGTATGAGTATTGATCTAGACATCTCTCTTGCCCATCCCTGGAGCTCAGAGGTATTTCCCTCATCCTCAAAAGTAGATGGTCTAGCTTCAAAGCGAAGAGAAGAAAAGAAAAAAAATCAAATATCAAGATGAAAGGCTACCAACTGGCAACCAAATAATCTTTAAGCCTTTAGTCATTGAACACTTCGGTAGATGGGGTTATGAAGGAGACCAATACCTACGTTCTCTCGAATCTCAATCTTTTGATAAAAATGGTCGGCGCAACTCGGCACAATTTATGGATCACTGGCGGAAAAGGTTCAGCATTCAATTACAGCGATGCAATGCTAGAGTAATCCAACGCAAGATGTCATTCTTGGGTAGCAGAGTCCACGCAAAAACAACCCGCTTTCATCTCCAATAATTAGTGTTGTAACAACTGGACCCTCTTTGGGTTCTTTAGCAGTTAGAAAATGTAATTTTTAGTTCTTAGTTGGTTCTATAGTTGATATCTGTAGTCTCTAAGTGATTCTGTATAATTTGACTCGTAGTTACATATTGTATGTTGCTAGATTCATGTTTCAAATATATGTATTGGACAGACAGACAGACAGACAGACAGCCTCCACAAGCTGACACGTGTCTTCCCTGGAGGAGAAGAAGATGAGAACATACACAATAGAGACTACCAAAGTAGTTTGCATTAAAATAAAGCTGAACTCAGTAGATTTCTTGTATTTAGTGTTAGAAATGTAACGTAGAGTTTGTGTTTCAATAAATGAAATTGACAGACAGACAGACAGACAGAAAGACAGACAGACAGATTGATATATTTCAAGGGCGGCGGAGTGAGTTGAAAGTTGAGGGGGCTGAAAGGGTAAACATTACAGAAAGCAGAAATTCTACAGCATAAAGTTGATAAAGTTGGGGGGCTCTAGCCCCCCCAGCCCCCCCGGCTCCGCCGCCCCTGTATTTGAAATCTTACTCTACCAATAACAATCGCTAACTGTACGTATGCATAATAATGAAAGTCAAGGAACAGAATGTTGAACGTCTTTATCATACAGAGAATCATCAAAATTGCACTTAGACAACTTTGACAACTTTTCAAAAATTAGACGAGAGTTGCAACACTATAAAACTCTAGACAGTTGCTTTCTCCAACTATCTCTAAAGTCTGTTTCGCTGCTTTTTCCATTTGCATCTTTTGAAATTTTGGAGATCTTATCGAGATAGCCTTCAGTCATAGGGCCCCAAAAACCAAAGTGTTTAAAAACCAGTGAAATACGTGTATCAGATTTTGCTATAGACTGCTGTTGACAATATTTTTCATTTTGCGTTTTTCTCTCAACTCAGTTGCATAACCTGATATTTTGGCAGCTGATTATACGGTGTCATAACAGACGGACAGACAGACAGAAAGACAGACAGACAGACAGACAGACAGACAGACGCTTTATTCTTTTATAGACTCTACATGTACAAAAGCAAACCAGTCTTTGCAAATAACAAAGTCATAGATCAACTAATGGCCTTGGCCTTCAACGTCAAAGTCGAATAATCTATTTAACCATAATTGGGTGACAGTTTTGACAGACAGGCAGACAGACAGACAGACAGACAGACAGACAGAAAAAACCCGGCGATTTTCGCTTAGCAACACGCATGAGGTTGGGTCTTGAAATGCCCCTCGGTTCTGTTGTCCCTGTATGCGAATGCGACAAAGACATTGATAAAGACGGCTATCACCTTCTCACATGTAAGACCGGCGGTGGGCCAATATGGACTCACGAGACATTGTCTAGTGTTTGGAGCGACTGTCTACAGCATTTGAAGATGTCTCATCAGCGGGAACCAAGGAATCTTTACGTTAATAGCGACGACCGCCCCGACATCGTTGTCTTTGACGCTCAACAGGGTTGTGACATTGAGCTGGACATCTCGGTGGCCCACCCATGGGCACTACATGTGATCTCTCGAGCAGCTCAGGAAGACGGCGCGGCCGCAGCTACCCGTGAGGTCAAGAAATCAGAAAAATACGCTAAAGAAAGGGACGTCTGGGGCCTCCCCTCCAAATGCATCCCATTAGTGTTCGAACACTTCGGACGTTGGGGCTCAGAGGCAGCTCAATTCCTACACCGCCTGTCACTCCAGTCTATAGACGAAGACGGAAGAAAGAACAGTCATGAATTTAAGTTATTGTGGCGTAAATGCATGTCGGTAGCTTTGCAAAGGTGTAATGCTAACGTAATTAGCAGAAAGTTGGCAAGACTGGGACATTCTTCATTCGCACGTAGTTAAATTATGGCGTCGGCCGTTTGGGCCAGACTAGAATGTAGTAGTGTTGTTCTTTGAAAATATATGTATTGACAGACAGACAGACAGACAGACAGACAGACAGACAGACAGACAGACAGACAGACAGACAGACAGACAGACAGACAGAGAGACAGACAGACAGACAGACAGACAGACAGACAGACAGACGCACAGACAGACAGACACACAGACAGACAGACACACAGACAGACACACAGATAGAAGTCTTATCAAAATCGGCAGAAGAAGATGGATTCGCGGCTTCAGTAACGGAGGAGCACAAGAAGAAGAAATATGTTAGGCTAGCCTTGTATGATGGTGGTACTACTAGCTCAAAACTTATCCAGTTAGTCTTTGAACATTTGGGGGATGGGACAAGAAGCAGAAGGATACCTGAATACTCTTGATTCCAGAGCAGGAAACTGTAAAGGGAAGAGAAACCATTCTAAATTTGTCTGTTACTGGAGGAAACGTATAGCTGCATTTAATTGCGCAGAAAGCTAATGCCGAGTGATGCTAGATATGAAAATTGAAGAGGATAGCACACGGGGAAATGGGGTTATGAGTGAAGAATTGGATATAAAATGTAGAACTCCTTAATTAAAGACCCAGTATTGAAAGGTCAACCAGTGAGAAGCATTTACTTCTTACAAAGAAGCGGAAACGTGCCGCACTCCGTCGTTGTCGCCTCTCAATACTCTGACGATACGTTTTGCTTCGGCCTCAGTGATTAGCTGAGAGGTCGACCTCTCAGCCAGTAAATTCCAAAACTCACGAAAGTTTTTTTGTTTCTTTTCATCTGCCGCCATAACTAGTTCGCGCCAAATTGCTCACAGTGTACCCCGTATATGGCCGCAAATGGTCTGGACTGGGAGGATTTGCAAATGATGCCATAATTTGACGATTTGTCTAGGCGGTATACGTATGCAAATTCGCAAATTGTCTAGCCCATCTGAGAATGTTCTAAATTTGCGAACGGTCTAGATTTGCAAACGGTGTCCTCGCGTTCCCCGTCCTGTCCGACGATTCGCGAATTGTCTAGCCCGTATGCGAATTCGCAAATGGTCTGGCCCATTCACGAAAGGTCCGGATTCGCTGTTGGTCCGTAACACCTAGATTTAGTGTTTGCAACTGTGCTTAAAGTTTATTGAAATAAATGAAGACAAACATACAGGCAGACAGACAGACAGACACCAATGAATGTAATAATTGCTAAACATATGTGTAATTGCAAGCTACAGTATCGAGTTCGAACTCAATTGTTTGCAGACTTGCAGCTCACGAGACAGTACGCCAATGCGACCAACACGGCGCATACTCAGACGCCATTTTACTTTCACTGTGGTGCAGTTGAGATGGCCTTCACGAGAATGTTTTCCTTCCTATCGCTATGTGTGGTTATCCTAAACCAACCTGAAATCAACTCCGCATCCCCGAGCGATGACGACCAACGTCATCCAGTAGGTAAGGATTCCACCACAGTTTGTGCCTTTCAAACTATGTAACAGGCTTGCTGTCGTGCAAGCAGCAGAATTGCTGTTGTTGTTAGAGCTGTTGCTCTAATTTGGTTGCATGACTGATAGATTAACTTCAAGATTGCCTGTTCTTCTGCTCTAGGTCAGTGCTCTCTGTCTAGCATAGCCAAAACTTATGCAAAAAGTGGCCATCTCGTGGTTCATAAGGAAAGTTCGTTTGTCGCCTATTGTCTATGCGGAGAAACGTCGAACACTCCAATCACGTGGACAGGAAATGCTGTAGACAACGGACGTGGTAGTAGTCAAAATGTCGCATTTGGTAGATCGAAATACAAACTGCCGAACGTGTCTAAGAGCGACGAAGGACATTTGTGTTGCGTTCAGGGCGAGCACTCGGCGTGTCTCTACTTGCTAGTCGTCGATGCGCCCGTCGTCACACTGTCCGATCGAAGTCACGTGACGTGCAAGAATGAAACTTCAGGCAAAGCTACGAACGCTGTCTCTATTCAGTGTAATGTATCATCACACGTCGAGCAGGATCTCAGTCAAGGTTTTATGGAAGTATACATCAATGACGTCGGGACGGTAAGCTACGATCAAACGCCGTCAAACAGCACTTTCAAAGATCAATCGGGAAATAGTGTGTACACTAAGGCATTTGAGTTTCGAGAAGAAATGCGTGATGGTGACGTTTTGGATTGCCGATGGATTCGCGAAGATGGTAAAATAGTAAAGTCGGAGGTTCAGCCGGTGGCAAATTTTCCTACGTGTCCTGTGCCAACTGTCTTCTTCACGACAACTGGTGCTTCGACTGTTGGATCAACGAACAGCACGACAGCAGCTATGAGTAGCCAGAGTAAGAGATTTGAAACAACGTGTTGTGATTCTATTTGTAAGTTTAGCATACAATTGTAGATTATGCTTTCATCATTATCATTATTGTATCGTTGATTGCCACAATTATTTTATTTGTGCTGCTTCTATTGGCATATTGTTATGTAAAAAAAGTTGAAAATAAAGTATTCAAGATAACAGCAGGATGGTTTCAACCGATGAATGATTTACAAAGAACAAACCCAAACGGTGTGTACAGTAAGCCAATGTTAATTGACTATACAGTCACAAATCATCTGCATGACAATAGACTACTTTTTGTAGAGAACCATAGGGAAGAAGAGTCGACGACAGTGCATTTACGTTTATCAGATGATGATGAAGGTCTTGAAAGGTCGACAAACGATGCAACTACACAGACATCAGGTCACTTGCCACTTTCAGACAGTTCTCCACTAGGCAAGAAAGCTACTTGACCATACACTTCAATTGTCTCTAATTTGATTGGTCAACATTTCTATTGTGTTTAGTAGGTAATTGCCTAAACTCAATTTGTGAGACAGAGACAGGTAGTCAACCTACTAGTGAAATACTCAACGAGACTGAGAACAATGTAAATCCTGGAAGAAATACATCAATTGACGACCTTGCAGACAAGTATAAACCAGCAGCTAATTGTACAGATCCTCAGCCTCTCAGCACGATAGATTTTCAAAGTAAACATATCACAATTAATTAACAATATTTTTAAACAACTGTTAACGTTCTTTGGTGTTCTTAGAGAGTGTACTAAGTGAACTAAAGACGATTAGGCAACAGTCTGAAGAGCGACTAGCGATGAATGATGATAGGAACGAACGTGTTGCACCAGCAGCTCCAGAGGAACGCATACAGACGGCCGCTTATCCGATGACCAATCACGACAGACCTGAGCAGCCAGCAGGTTTGCAGTATGTTGTTGTAATTTTTGTTGTTACTTCAACCTGTTGTTAGGGTAAAAAATAAACGCACATAAAATTAGATATTTATATTAAAACAAAAATTCGTGGAAATTTTATAAAAAAAAAGGTGGTTACAATATTCTATGGCCTGTATTTGGTTCACACTTTGTAAGGCTAAACTTCTTAGCGTTGTACAAACAAGAGAACGAAGAATGTCTATCGCACTATATGGGATTGCAAACCGTCTCTTGTAAAAATGGACCATTGCAATTGACTGACAGCATGCAGATAAAAGCAAACAAAAGACGATACTAGCGTGACAGTCTGAGGACGAGGCTAGTTACTGCAGACATCTAGATATACATACACACATGTGTTATCTAACTGTATGTATAGCTCGAGTAGTGCGTGCTGCTTCCAAGTTATCAAGCCATACAGCTATATATACTCGTCGCTGACGGCTTACCTTTAGAGTGTTCTAGTCTTAGGACGCCTTCTGACTAGCTAGCGGCACAAAAAATATGCATACAGTCATTCTTTCTGATACTTGTGTAATGACCAGTCTCTTGAACGGCAGCGTGATTTTATGTAAGCTCAAATATACAAAAACTGTTCAGTCTAGGAGTTAAAACTGAATTGCAAAGCTGTTCAAATCTAAAAAATTTTTACATTGTTATGATTTGCATGCTAGCAAGATTGTGAATGTTGTTTGGAATGAGATGTGCAAAGGTATAGACATGCATACGTTTACATATATTAGTATAGTAGTAGTAATATGTGTATTTTTGTTTCATCACTAGAAGTGTCACTATCTTCTTCTGCAAATAAAATGCCTACTGCAGCCCAGATAGTTGCCATTGCTTTAGAAGCAGACGTTCTTGTCAAGAAAGAGAAATTGGTTGCTCTCCTAGATTCTGACCTGTTTTCTACAGCGATAATCACAGTGATGGAGAAAGAACACAGAACAGAATTTCAGTGTACTCGAGCTATGCTGGAGATGTGGTGCAATGAAGGACAGGCAACTTGCCGTACAATGATTGAAGCACTTTCAAAATTGAAACTAACAAGAATTGCGTGTAAAGTATTTGGAAAACAATTAGTAGAGAATATATTACGTTAGGAATCAAAACTACTAAATGATTACGTAGAGGCAATAATCCGTCCTTGGACTAAGTTTCATGTTTGACACACAAAATCCAGAAACTATAGAAACTATTTGCAATAAAGTTTGGAACTCTGAAACTCTTTTGTGTGTTGTAGGTGTAGACTTAAATAACTCAACACTCGATATACTATCTGTATCCAAAGCATGCAAAATTATACGAGCAATGTGCATTGAACTAAACTCGATAACTCAATAGTTAGTTGCAGTTTGTACCAAATAAATGACTTCAATGTACGTGGTTGAATCAACTGACAGTAGTACCAACTTTCTTCTCTTATAGTAAAGTAGCATTTAGATGCTGACTAGATGCATGCACTTGTAGCTACAATTGTAAATTGCTAAAATCTTGTTACAATTTATGAATTTGACAAACGGGCAGACAGACAGACAGACAGACAGACAGACAGGCAGGCAGACAGACAGACAGACAGACAGACAGACAGACAGACAGACAGACTGACAGGCAGACAGACAGACAGACAGACAGACAGACAGACAGACAGACAGACAGACAGACAGACAGAAAAACAGACTAACAGACAGAAAGACAGACAGACAGACGGACAGACAGACAGACAGACAGACAGACAGACAGACAGACAGACAGACAGACAGACAGACAGACAAAAAGACTTTAGAGGTTTTTGGAGAAAAAATTTTCAACAATATTACAGCGATGCAACACTAGAGTCATCCTCCACAAGCTGAGACGTGTACGTCTTTCCTGGAGAAGAAGATGAGAACATACACAATAGAGACTACCAAAGTAGTTTGCATTAAACTAAAGCTGAACTCAGTAGATTTCTTGTATTTAGTGTTAGAAATGTACCGTAGAGTTTGTGTTTCAATAAATGAGACAGAAAGACAGACAGACAGACAGACAGACAGGCAGACAATGAAACAACATCATCAATAGCACAAGAGAACAGCATTAGTCATCACCTACAGCAGTCCCTGTGTCCAGGTCAGGCCCTATCAGATCTCCTCTGCAACACCAAAGGGCTTCAGCACAATTTGACTGAAAAACAGACAAAACTCAAAGTTCAGGACATGATTGAAAGATCTGCGACCAAGGATGCAGCTCGTTTGAGATCTCTTCAAGGGAAGGGATCAGGAGCCTGGCTAGATGTCATTCCCAGCTCAAGAAAGCTTGCAATTTCCCCTGGATTGTTCCGCCTGGCAGCTTTATTGAGGTTGGGTATGCGTTTGCCATTGCCTCTGTCAGCAACCTTATGTGATTGCGGCACAGCCTTAGATCCTGAAGGATATCATCTGATTACTTGTAAGACAGGTGGGGGACCAGTTTGGTCTCATAATTCAATAGTCTCTGCTTGGTCCGAGTGTTTGAAACGCGTGTCTCTTCCCCATACCGTTGAGCCAAGAGACTGTTACAGCAGCTCTCAGTCCAGACCCGATATTGCTGTTTATAATGCAACCGACTTTAACGTTGAGCTCGACATTTCCTTAGCCCACCCATGGAGCACCGACATAATTTCAGTCGCAGCTACAACTGATGGATCTGCTGCTTCAAAAAGGGAGGGAAAGAAGAGAGAGAAGTACAGCAGAGAGACTCACACTAGTGGGGGTTCTCCATGCCTAATTCCACTGGTGTTTGAGCATTATGGCCGCTGGGGAAATGCAGGAGAAAAGTTTCTCCATCAAATCTCTCTGCGATCACGAGATGATGACGGCAAGGTGAACTCCAGTGAGTTCAAGACTTATTGGAGACGATTAATGTCCATTACTTTACAGCGGTGTAACAGTATGGTTTTGGCGAAGAAGATTGACAGAATAGTGTGTAGAAATGACTCCGTAGCTGGTTTTTACAGTTACCAGAGTGTACGTTAAGCTTTCATTTCATGACCCTTTGGGTCATTTTTCTTGGACTCATAGATAGTGATTTAGCTTTGACTGTAATAGCGTTGATGTTTACCAATAGATGTTTTTGACAGACAGACAGACAGACAGACAGGCAATACATCAAGCCTCAATTTCACTCCTCTGGTATTTGAACATTTTGGAACATGGGGATCAGAAGCTACCAACTATCTCAACAAACTTGCCAGAAGATCAAGAGACATTGAAGGTTATACAAATGAAGCTGACTTTAGAGGTATTTGGAGAAAAAAATTCTCAATAATATTACAACGATGCAACACTAAAGTCATCCTCCACAAGCTGATTCGTGTCTTACCTGGAGAAGAAGATGAGAACATACACAATAGAGACTATCAAAGTAGTTTGCATTAAACTAAAGCTGAACTCAGTAGATTGCTTGTATTTAGTGTTAGAAATGAAACGTAGAGTTTGTGTTTCAATAAATGAAATAGACAGACAGACAGACAGACAGACAGACAGACAGACAGACAGACAGACAGACAGACAGACAGACAGACAGGCTGACCTGGGTTATCTTTTAAGTTAAGTTGTTACTGTTTTTAGTGCTTTTTCCTGTGTACTGTAGCACCTAAAACATTATGTCATTGCCTAGCACTCTTTGTATGATAGATGAATGTTTGAAAATATATGTGACAGACAGACAGACAGACAGACAGACAGACAGACAGACAGACAGACAGACAGACAGAATCAAGTTTATTGTCAACAATCTTCACTACTACAAACAGTTATTGTTAAAATGAAATGTTCTACTTGTAGTCCGAGACTATTGCTAATGAGTAAAACACTGAATGTCTCTATCTACTCCCAAAACACTGTCATCTCCTAATAACAGACAGACAGACTGACTGACTGACAGGCAGGCAGGCAGGCAGGCAGGCAGGCAGGCAGGCAGGCAGGCAGGCAGGCAGGCAGGCAGGCAGGCAGGCAGGCAGGCAGGCAGGCAGGCAGGCAGGCAGGCAGGCAGGCAGGCAGGCAGGCAGGCAGGCAGGCAGGCAGGCAGGCAGGCAGGCAGACAGACTGACAGCAGTCCCACTAGTCTTGGAACATTTTGGTCGATGGGGACAACAAGCAGAAATGTACCTACAGCATTTGTCAAGTAGATCAACGGATGCCTATGGAACAACAAATGCCTCCTCATTCAAGACACATTGGAGGGAGCGCATGTCCATTCAGCTACAAAAAGCCAATGCTCGAGTCATCTACAGGAAAGTGGAGAGACTTTTAGATGATGCTAGTTAATTTGTGTTTTTCCAAGGCCATTTGGCCTTTACTTTTTTTTAGTAAAGGAGCAAGCACGTGTGTAGTTAATTGGACTGATGAGGACATTGTGTTGTAGAGGATTTAGCCTCCATCTGTACGTACTTTGTTCTATTGAATAAAATACCTTTGACAGACTGACAGACAGACAGACAGACAGACAGACAAGGTTTTGGAGAAAGGTATTAGATCCAACTACGACAATTTCCTTGCTTTCAATTGAGAAGATCTGCTCCAAATTTTACCTCCTCCACGCCGCCAGCAAGCTACAGATCATCGTTTGTATATAGTTCTATAGTTATAAAACTTTGTTAGTAATTGAGAAGCACCACAGTGCTAAACAGTCGGCCGGTGTGTGATATCTCGTCACGTGATAATGTTTGTATATACTGAGGTTTTAGCCCAATCCATTTGTCTCAGCTAAGGCAGGCGTGTAAATAAAGAGTGCTTGCAAAGCTGTCTCCAAACTTGAGTACAGGTCCGTCGTTTCGTCCAACAAACAGACAAGCTGTCATGGACAATGCACGTTCCCCCTTGGAAAATTCCTGTGGAGCGATTGCAGCTGCGCACAAGAACACTGCTCAGCCACGGAAACCAAAACTTCAAGCTGTCAGACTGCAGAACCATTATGCAGAAACACCGTGTAACAAACAAGATGTTACAAATCAGGTACGTTTCAGCTACACTTACCGCACTGCGCCTGCATAAATCTTACCAGCACCTTGGTTTTTTAAGACGCCTGGTTGTTGGTGGGAAACATGCTAATGAAAATGTAGACTATAGGTGCTGTTTCTAAGTGCTAAACCCTTATAATAAGCACAGGACTAACCAACTCGTATAAGATGGACGACCTCATTCCCGAATATTAATTCTCGTAGCAGCTACCAAACAAAAAGAGGTGCAGCCTTAGGATAACATCACGTTCGTCTATGGGTTGGTAATGACACCAATGTCTCCTCTGTAGCTTCATTTGCATCTGCGCTAAAGTGCCTAGTCCAGTATAAATACGGTCATACGGTCGGTGGTCGTCAGAAGACTACTGTACCTATAGCCCGCATATCCGGGCCTCGGGTAAACATGCTTTCACGATCGCTTTCGTTGAAAGAAATTCAATTCTGTCGAAGGGATGTAGCGTGACCTCTGCAAATGGGGGGATAAACTTCACGATGCTACGAGACACGCCCACTTTTTATGGATACGCCCATTTTATTGGCTTCTAGTTACTGATACAGTAGAATCAGTAGCGGATCCAGACTGGAAAAAGAGTGGTGTATATATTCATACAGCTTTGGTCCTCACACGTATTTACAGTCCACCATTTTTATGACCACGCCTACAAATGATTGGGTTAATAGCCTGGTCTAGCCCATGCCACGCTACGTTCCTGAATTGCATAATCCTTGTGCTTCTCCGACAGTCACGAAGATATATGAGATAGAGAGTTCGAACTCGATTGCTTGCAGACTCGACGACGACGACCGCTCACGAGACAGTATGCTAATTCAATGCAGACTCGAACGCCAGTTTTACTTTCGCAACAGCGCAAGTGAGAGTAATGGCTTTCGCAAGAATGTTTTCGTTCATATCACTATGCGTGATTATCCTAAATCAGCCCGAAATCAACTCCGAAACCCTTAACGATGACGGACAACGTCATCCTGTAGGTAAGGATTTCACTACATGCAGTTTTGTGCTTTTCCAAACTATCGCGATTGTGTAACAAGCTTGCTGTCGTGCAAGCAACAAGATTGTTGTTGTTGTTGTTAGTTGTTGTTGTTCCATTGTGGTTGACTACTAGATTAATTACTTTCAAGGTCGACTGTGTTCTTATGCTATAGGTCAGTGTTCTCTGTCTAGCGTAATCAAAACTTACGCAAGAAGTGGTCATCTCGTGGTTCATAGGGAAAGTTTGTTTGTCGCCTATTGTGTATGCGGAGAAACGTTCGCTCCAATCACGTGGACAGGGAATGCTGTAGACAATGGGCGTGGTAGTAATCAAGATGTCACTTTTGGTAGATCGAAATACAGACTGTCGAATGTCTCTAAGCGAGACGAGGGACGTTTGTGTTGTGTTCAGGGCGAGCACTCGGTGTGTCTCTACTTACTAGTCGTCGATGCGCCCGTCGTCACCTTGTCAGACCGAACTCACGTGACGTGCAATAATGAAACTTTAGGCAAAGATACGAACGCTGTCTCTATTCAGTGTAATGTATCATCACACGTCGAGCAGGATCTCGCTCAAGGTTTCATGCAAGTTTACATCAATGACGTCGGGACGGTAAGCTACGATCAAACGCCGTCAAACGGCACTCGCAAAGATCTAGCGGGAAATAATGTGTATACTAAAGCGTTTGAGTTTCGAGAAGACATGCGTAATGGTGACAGTTTGGATTGTCGGTGGATTCGCGAAGATGGTAAAATAGTGAAGTCGAACGTTCAGCTGGTGGCAAAAGATCATACGTGTTCTGTGCCAACCGTCTCGTTCACGACAATTGCTGCTTCGACTGTTGGATCAACGAACAGCACGACAGTAGCTATGACTAGCCAAAGTAAGAGATTTTGGAAACAAAATGTTTTGATTCTAGTTGTGAGTTTAGCATACAACTGTAGATGATGGTCTCATCATTGGCTTGACTGTACCGTTGACTGCCTCTGTAATTGTGCTGCTTCTAATTGCTTGCTATTATCGAAAAGAAATCGGAAATAAATTTAGAAAAAGATGGCCTCAACCGATGAATGATTTACAAAGGACAAACCAAAACGGCGTGTACAGTAAGCCAATATTAATTGACTATACAGTCACAAATCATTTGCATGACAATAGACTTCTTTTTGTAGAGAACCGTAGAGAAGAAGAGTCGACGACGGTGGATTTAGGATTATCAGATGATGATGAAGGTCTTGAAGGGTCGAAAAACCATGCAAATACACAAACATCAAGTCACTTGCCACCTTCAGACAGTCCTTCTCTAGGCAAGAAAGCTACTTGAACATACACTTCAATTGTCTCTAATTTGATTGGTCGACATTTCTATTGCATTTAGTACGTAATTGCCTAAACTCAATTTCTGAGACAGAGACAAGAAGTCGACCTACCAGTGAAATACTCAACAAGACTGAGAATAATGGTAATCCTAGACGAAACTCATCGATTGACGACCTTGCAGACAGAATGGATTTTGAAAGTAAACAGATCACAACTGTTGATTAACAACATTTTTCAAGCAACTGTTTACGTTCTTTTGGTGTTTTTAGAGAGTGTAATAAGTCAGCTAAAGACAATTAGCCAACAATTTGAAGAGCACCAAAGGATGGCCGATGATTTGCTTGAACGTGTTACACCAGCAGCTCCAAAAAAACGCATACAGACGGCCGCTTATTCGATGACCAATCACGACAGTATGTCTAGGGAGATAGACAGAGGACATAGCGAATCTTGCAAGATTATTCGTATGACTGCTGTATAACCTAGATATTACAAATTGGCATTTTAGACTTAGTGTTATTGCTTTACTAAATCAAGCAATACATCGATCAGTTGAAGTTATGATGTTGTTTGGAAATTTACTTTACTACACTCTAACTCAAATAAATTCACAGTAATTAATTTTTAAACAGCTGTGTGAGCTATAAATTAGAATATTAGGAATGTTTGAATGCATTATTTCAATTAGGCAAATTTGTAATACTGCAAAATAGAATTTGAATTTAGCAACTAGAAAAATTGCTGTTAGGAAATAGTGTATGCTATGTGACTGGTAAGTATACATTACATATATACTGTCTTGCTCATTGTACAATGTCTTGAGCACAGTTGCTTGAAAGTGTGGCTTCACGCATAGTGAATGTTTGTAAAACGATTAATATAACATAATCATTAATCTTAATTAATCAAGTTTTAATAACAACTAAACAATTATAATAATATTATTAATTTATTAAAATTTTATAACTCGTGTTATCTATTGTTATTATTATTGTTGTTATTATTATGTTGTTTCACACGCAGGAATACCGGGTATTGTGTGATGCAAAAGTAAGTCTTGGTCAGAGAGATGATCTTTTGCAGTCTTATGTTACTGCAGCCTAGCAATGCAGATAAATTGACGTCAAATTGCAAAAAGATTAATATTGTACACAATACAATGATTAAGTACTTAATTGATACAAACAAGCAACAACAGCAATTTTGTGTAAAAACTTTTAAAGTTGTAAAGCTTCAAGACCTTATTTTCAACTCACATAGTCATCAAAATCAGCAGAAAAGTTACAACAAATTGATAAGAAACTGTTTTTCGAAATTGTTTACTTTTATCATTTACGGACTCTCGTAGGTATCCATCACTTCTTTGTACCATCAAGGGTTCTCTCGTTTTTGGTTCTAAACTTTCAGTCACACAACCTTGAACGTGCTCAAACGGACGAACATTTAACAAACAGATGTAGTACTTCTTTGTGGCACGTTTTCCGTATCCATTAAAAACTATGTTTTCGTATACACCCGAAATATCTGCACTGATATTTTTCAAACGTAGAACTCGTCCGTCAGTAATGAACTTGCTGCCTCGTTTCCATAGTACATATCTAAGATCAGGATAAGAGAGATTAGACACAGAGCTGTGTATCTCTAGACTGTCTCCTTCATGGACTTCAAAAAATTCATCTGCTGGATTAGTAAAGTAAGCAGGCACTATAAGCAACAAACAGCAACCATAACGTATAGATTAAAAATATGTATAAATTGTTTACCAAAAATATGAGTTGAAACAGACTTCTTTATGCCAGTGTGCCCTGTTGTCGTGCATGTATACTCTCCTGCATCTTTTTCTGTGAAGAATTTTATGATTATTATGTTGGTGCAGGCAAATACTCTGTTGTTGTGATTGCAATCGATTGTGCGATTGTTTCTCAACCATTTTGTTTCGCCGTCTTTTGCAGGAAGATTGTTAAGATAGCACTGAAAACGTACTTGATCGAGATGACGAGAAGCTACCATAAATGGTGGAACTGACTTGACGCCATTCTGTGACTTCGTAGCATCACTGAACACTGTAGAACGCAAATCAAACTTGTAAATAATTATTACTAGCAATAAAGATTAACCGAACTATAAGTATTGTGAGTGTGTGTGTGTGTGTGTGTGTGTGTGTGTGTGTGTGTGTGTGCGCGCGCGTGTGTGTGTATGTGTGTGTGTGTGTGTGTGTGTGTGTGTGTGTGTGTGTGTGTGTGTGTGTGTGTGTGTGAGTGTGTGTGTGTGTGTGTGTGTGTGTGTGTGTGTGTGTGTGTGTGTGTGTTGCATGAGCGAATATATAGTGCAAACGAATTTACTTCTTGTAATAACCTATTCCAATTGTCTAACTTAATTAAAATTCTAAATATATCCAAGATGCAGTCGAAAGTAGATTTACTTGAATAGCAAAGCGTAGTCTCATACACTCAGCAACTGTTTCTTGCTCATGGCAATGACGAATAGTTCTTGAATATTTAATTTAAAAGCATATCCTGCTTATTTTAATGTTT